>NW_025999999.1:5596398-5612890 GCF_001458135.2 Marmota marmota marmota | reverse complement strand
CCCCCCCCCCCGCCCCCCTGGGGTTTGAGTACACCTTTTATAGTCTAAAGCCATATTAATCATAAGTGGCTGTTGCTATAATTCAAAGCCATAAACAAATATCATGAGATCTAAAATCATAAGCATAAGAGGGAGTGGGTCAAAACGTCTCTACTTGAGTTCAAGTTAGGAATGATTACTAACCTCCAGATAATCAATCTCTGACAGGGTACATTGTTCAAGAAAAATGGGAACCAAAGAGAACAATTTTACATTGTATAAGAATTGCCATTTTGTGTGCCAAACATGCTATGCTAAGCAACTGTTGATTTTTATATCATGTGGAGTCTTAGGGCAAAATGGATTTTGTTTGGTCATTGCCTGTATAGCCTGACCCATAACAAGAAGAATAAGTAGTTATTTGTTTACTTACATATTTATTGTCATGCTGATCACACACAGGGCCTTATGTATGCTAGGGAAGTTCTCTTACGGAGCCACATCCCCAGCTTCCAAGCAGTGGTTTTGATGGTGAGCATATGATATGATTTAAGTGTTGGCAGAATACCCAACATATAGTTGGAAGTGATAGCTTTTTTCTAGAGTATATAAACAGGGTCAGTGTTAAATAGTCTAGGCTTTGTGGTGGAAGAGGAAAAATAAAGCTGAGAAGAGGATCAAGTTATTAAGGAAGAAATATAGTGAGAAGGGAAGTAGGTAGATGTACTTTGTAGGGAGATATCTTCAGCTAGTGGGTAGGCTAAGGGAGGTGCTCATAGTACTGTTTGGAGTAATAAAGATATTGTCAAGTTCATAGAATCTCTAGGGTGATTACTGGCCTTTAAGAGAGACGTGAGAGAGGGAAACTATATAGAAATGGGTTAAGAAACTAAGAGGTAAGGCACTTAGAGAGCAGGTGCTATTCAAAAAATTTGAAAATGAAGAAGAGAAAGTTCCTTAGAATGTGTTTTTGGATGGGGATGATTGAGTGTATTCTGTTCTTTTCTAAATAGAACCAGTTGAGAAGAAACTCAAAAAGGGAGGTAAAAAATTGATAGGACAAGATCTGGGAGACAACAGAAGGAATGGCATCAAGGTGACAAGCTGGGAATATAATTTTAGAGGAGAGTAGAGTCTAATTTTCTCAAACAGTTGCTCTTTCCATATATTTTCCTTTTATTAGAAGTTGCAGCCTTTTGTAGATTATAGCTTTCTCAGAGCAATTAGTTTTTCTTCTTATTGCCTCCTCCTATTTTCAAGTCTAGGTTTCTTTTAGTCTATGTATAGTCTTCTCTAAAAAGCAGAAAGCCTTTTTCTTCTTCATCACTGCTTCCAAACTTTTATCAATAATATTTGTATCACAGCTGGTGTGAACAGACTTACCCATGCATACCAGCAGTCTCCATGTACGGGCTGCTCAGACTGAACTGTTGGAGTCAGGCAACATTGATATGCAGCAGCCAGGGAAGGGCTATAGGAGTTTACACTCCTTCAGGCATATAGAATGGCAGGGATATAGAAGAGTTGTGGCATGAGAAGAAAGATTCATTGTCTTATTGATGATGTTTCCTTCTGCAGTTTTGATTAAAACTTGTCCATTTTTCTTTGAACCAGGTCGGAAAGGTGTCTTCACTGGAAGCTCGGGCCTGCAGATTGTATATCTCAGTGGGACAGAGTCATTAACTGAGCCAGTTCCAGGTTACAGTTTTAGTCCTAAGGATGTGTCTTCCCTGAGAACAATGCTGTGTTCAACATCCCAGTTTAAGGGTGTTGATATCTTGCTCACATCTCCATGGCCCAAGTATGTGGGGAACTTTGGGAATTCTTCTGTGAGTAGTGCTTGTTGGAATTTCTAAAAGTAAATTGCACTGGCTTAAGTTGACTTTTTCATTTTTGAAAAAATTTCTCTTTATATTGAATAGTATTAACTCTTGATACCTTTCACAATAAATCGTTTGTGAAGTTTTTCAGAATTCTTAAAGCTATATAAACTGACCAAAACAAAAGTTGATCTCATAAAAATATGGTTCACAAATGAGATTACTGAAATCTTAATTATAAATGGGTGGTTCTTTAAATTTTAATCTCTGCTTTATTTCTCTCAAACCTTCTCTTAATATGGTTTGAGAATTTACTTTTAATGAAAAGATTTACGATTGACAGCTCTATAGTTGTATTTTCCTCTTTCTAGTCTAGATTACTGCTTTTTGGCTATCAAAGTATTTTTAAAAACTGAATAATTGTGGGGTTGAGTTTAGTAATCTAAAAATGGGGAAAAGATTTTTTAAATTTTGTGCTTCTCTGTTAGAAATACTTCAGTATTAGAATGCATTAGAGCTCATTATTGCATTTGATTTTAATATTTTTGTGAGTAATCTCAAGGCTATATACCAGGAGTAACAGCTATTGTGGAGAATGAAATACTATACTGGTGGACATCAGCCTAAGAAATATATTGTAAATGTGTGTGGGCTGGGGATGTAGCTCGGTGGTAGAGCACTTGCCTAATTCTGGGTTCAATCGCAACATGATGGAAGGAGGAAGGAAAGATTATATGTGAGGGCAGAAAGCATCAACTGAGCCTCATTGAAGAATGAATGCATTTGGGGACAAAACACTATGAATGGATTTATAATTATCAGTGATGAGCTAGAAGAGTGACCTGTAGACCAGGGCCAACTTTAGCACCCAAAATAGCAGAGATTATCAGGGAAAATGTTAACAGGAGAAGGGACAAAGCTCTCTTCCTTTACCAACCCATGGTTATGTTTCACCTAGAATATGAAGATTAATGCTAGTTGCAGCATAATGGTATAGTAAAGCTAGGGAAGATTCAGAGAAGGGGTGCCAAAGTGACGATAGAAAGGAGAAAGACATGTGGTGCTCTGTAAGGAAAGATGCGAAAATTAAGCCCCTTCATTTGATGTGTGTGGGGGGAGTACTAAAAAAGGACTTTGATTAAAGTTAATAATAACTACAGGATATTTACGGGGAAGAAACCATAGAGTCCACCAGTCTCTAAGAAACTATGACTAACTTCAAGAACAATTCCCTGCCCCTCAGCAGAAACTTAAAGGAGGCAAAAATAAGACAAAAGGAAGTCCCTGCCTTACTTAGTAGAAAATAAACTTTGCTAATTTATTTCCAGCTAATAATTTCTTTGAGAAGAGAGATCATGTAATTGATTATTAACAGAAGCTAGGGATATTCTGGGAACAGGCTAACTTTTGAAAAACTGTGTTACTTAGAAGCCTTTTAGCAATGGTGTTGGTGCAAACCGCCATTTCCTTAACTGTAGCCTATGTGATGAGATCCTTTAATATTCTGTTGGCTCCTTAGAGATATGAAGGCTAGCTTTTAAATTTTACTTTCTGCATTGACAGATACATAGTTGCACTACAAAGCACATTATAGAGGTAAATTTTTGTGGGCTCCAGAGAAAGACCTTACTTTCTAAAAAAGGTTTTAATAATATGTGTTTTGGATGTTAGTATAGAGCAGTTACCTTGCTTTTTAACCTCTGGTTTCTAATAATTATTCCTATTTCTCCATTCATAATA
The DNA here is from genome assembly GCF_001458135.2 of Marmota marmota marmota. NCBI lineage: Eukaryota > Metazoa > Chordata > Mammalia > Rodentia > Sciuridae > Marmota > Marmota marmota. The sequence continues at coordinate 5,609,351 of NW_025999999.1, read as the reverse complement.
GTCCAGTAGCTTTGTGTTTGATTTTTCTCTGATTTCCGTAGGTATGAAATTCACTGAACAAATTCTGCTGCTTACATTTGTATCCATGTACAAATTTCAAAGATGTTTCAAAGACTCTTATTTCCTGATAATTTCTGAGTCTGTATGGATGACCAAGTTTTCATTTATCAGGGAGAAGTGGATACCAAAAAATGTGGCTCTGCCTTGGTCTCCAGTCTTGCCACAAGCTTAAAACCAAGATATCATTTCGCTGCCTTGGAAAAGTCATATTATGAGAGGCTTCCATATCGGTGAATAACATTTCCTTCTTTTTGACTTTTTGAAGAATTTGTCTTGAATCTTCTGTGTATAGACATGTATCTTGCTCATTTTTAGTTTTATATCATCTTGGTTCCTTTTGGCACTGGATCAAATTACCCTCAAGTCATTCGTCTTCTCTGAGTTTGTTCCCTAACTTGAAATAAAAGGAATTGTACTGTAAGGTCCCTTTAAGTTTGAGGGTCTGAGGTTATACTACTGTATAATCATTGTAGTCCTTTATCGCACATTAGGTCCTGTTATCATTGGATCAAACCAATTTTTTTGGTATAGTATTGAAAGTTCAACTCTCAGTACAGTAACTGTGGAATTATTTCGGTTTAGAAATCAAGTACTTGCATCAGGTCTCTCCTTCTACCCCCTGCTTTTTGTTTGTTTTAATTTAACTTACTTTTTTTCTTTTAATTAAAGTAATTGTTGCTTAGTGAAATAAACATTTAAAACATAGAAGAGCTCAAAAAGTATTTTGTTTTAGTTTTAGTTATTTTTTTCTATATTATATAGATACTTTGGTATATTTATATTTTTACCTGGGGGGGAAAATCATAGTAAATGTTACTATTAGAGGCATGTTTTTTCCACTTAGAGCACTTTTTTTTTTAAGTTTTGCTATTTCAGCTTATTACACAAAAGAAGAAAGAATAATAAAATGAACCATCATGTTCCCACCAGCTAGCTTCAGCAATTATTAACATTTTGACAATCTCACAACTCTTTTTTCGAAACCAAACATTGGAATTTTGGTTATTTTCAGAGACATGATCTCATGTCTTTATAACAACAACCCTGTGAGTTAGGAATTTTTAAACTACCAGATAGATAGATAAATCCTACAAGATAGATAGGTAACTTCTCTGAGATTATATGATTTGTGGTGGTGGATTTAGGACCTCTGCTCTTTTCATGGTCATATTTCATAGTTAAAAATCAAAAGTAAAGTGCTGGTAACCTGTTATCTCTCAAATATGTTCTAGAAACCATGTCGTTCTACAAGAAAATGCACAGCATGCCACCCGGTTCATAGCCCTGGCAAATGTTGGGAATCCAGAAAAGAAAAAGGTAAAGATTTGAATATTTGGCAGTAGGTTAATGTTCATTGTCTGCTTGTTCATTGTTTGTTTCTCTTGTCCATGTAGCATTCAGAACTTCCCTTCTCCCCAATTAAAAAATCCCAGCAGCTTCAGATTCCTTTGTAGAGTTAAAGTGATGAAGGGTTAGGTTTCCTTGGATTTTTTTTTTTTTTTTAAGGATATTTTAGAGAAAGGTTTGGGAAAAAATAGGTTCCGTGGAATAAAAGCAAACTATCAAATGAACGGTATTCCTTTCCTTAAACATCCATGTGGTTTTCTCTATGGGTATTTGTGACTTTGCCCTTAGATGGCATTCTTCTTTGCTTCTCTTAACAACTTCCTTTAGCTGAAATAATAAAATTTTCCAAAGGATTTACCTACGTCTTCTTTGGCTTTGGAAATTAAATTATTAGTGATGTCTGAAATTCATCCTTGAATTAGAAAATAGTTCATTTGTATTAGAAAATAGTTCAGGTGATACAGAAGAAGATACCAGAAGGGTAGGTTGCTTTTCTCACTTCCCTGAGAGCATTTCTGATTTCCTAGGCCAAAAACAGTTTGTTGTGGATTAAGAGAGCTAAAATCAGAATTGGTCCAGTGGGAAAATAGGCAAAATCATCTGCCTGAATTATCTAAAGCTTATTCCTATATAATATGCCACAGAAAATGTACGTACAAAAGATAAGCAAAACATATTTAGTTCTTTTTCATATTTTAAGCTTCTAAGCTCAGTTCTTTCTTAGCAAGTTTAGATTTGTAGTTTTTTGTTTGTTTGTTTGTTTGTTTGTTTGAGGTGCTGGGGGTCAAATCCAGGGCCTTGCACATACCAGGCAAGGACTCAAGGAGTCTATCACTGAACTATATTCCCAACCCTTTGTAGTTTTTATTTTGAAATTGAGTCCCTCTAAGTTGCTCAGGTTGGCCTTGAACTTGCAATCCCCCTGCCTCAGCCTCCCAAGTAGCTGGGATTATAGGAGAGTGCCACCTCACCCAGTTGTAATTATTTTTAATTGACTTTTTAAACTAAATAGTACTCTTAAGTATTTTCAGTGTATAGCTTTACTCTCAGAGACATGTAAGCGACTCACATTTCAGCCAAAGACTATGCACATTTTAAAGTTAGGCAGGCATTCATCTCAAAACTTTGTTCCAATCTGTACTGCTACTAGCAGAATAGTTTTCTTTTCTTTTTTTTTTTTCTTTTCCTCTCCACACTCTCACTGGATAGTGTCAGATTTTTATTGAAGCTTTTGCCAATCTGATAGATTTACTTGGTTGCATTTCCCTGATCGTGGTAAGGTTAAGCATCTACTCACATCTAAAGTTTTCAATCTCTATACGTCAAAGATTCTAGATATTTATATATGACTATTTACTTCTTTGCTACTAGTTCTTAAGAAAATTTTATCAGCATATATAGCAGAATTTGTATAGTATTAGAGGGAAACCTTGAGTTTTCCAATTGTAAGTTTCATTAGGAAAAAAGAATGATAGTGTTGACAGAATCTATTCATAAAGATGAAGGACTCATAGATAGAAGCAGCTTGTCTTCAAAGGTTATGGAGCTAGTCCCTCTGGACAGTTGTTTCTGCTCCTTAATCTAAGTAAGGGTCCCTGATTGGTGTAAGGGCTGGATTTTGATTTGTTGCTTATTATTTCATGAGTGCTTGGCTACCTCTACAGAGGCCACTGAATTGGCTTTTGATTTATCACTGTATATTCTCTGAGCCTCAGGCAGGCTTTTAATCAATTTCAGGTTCTTTCTGTGAAATCTTCCCAGTAATACAGGCTTACTACATTTGGATATACAGTATTTCCCTTAATGTTATGTTTGTTTGTTTGTTTTTTCTCTGAAGTATCTTTATGCATTCAGTATTGTTCCCATGAAACTAATGGATACAGCAGAACTGGTAAAACAGCCTCCAGATGTCACTGAAAATCCTTACAGAAAATCTGGAAAGGAAGCATCCATAGGAAAGCAAATTCCTATCCCTGAGGTACATTCTGGTTGAGGGGTGGTATTTTCTGGGTTGCCAGGATTGCTAGGTGTATTTTATTTTATTTTATTTTTTTGGGTACTGGGAATTGAACCCAAGAGTGCTTTTCCTCTGAGCTACATCCTAGCCTTTTTTTATTTTGGTAAAAGATCTCACTAAGTTGCTTTGGGCTTTACTAATTTACTGAGGCTGGTCTTGAACTTGCAATCCTCTTGCCTCAGCCTCCCAAGTCATTGGGAATACAGGTGCGAGCCACCATGCCTGGTGCCAGTTGTACTTTTCCTGGGTATAGTTTAGTACATAAGACAAGTTTAATCCTCAGAATAAAAATCTTGTTTTTTCTTGGGAAATTATAGTAGTGTTTAGGAAGTATAAGTAGATTTCGACTAAGCTAGTATTTTTTTATTGTAATTTGAGGCTCACAGTTTCATGTTAAGTCTTTGTCTAAATTTGTTTCATATATTGGGGTTTTTCATATGTTAAGTTTTTCCTTGTTTAAAAGTTAATTATCTATTCTTAGCTTTTAAAGCAGAGATCTAGCTTGGTAGCAATATAATCTATAATAATTTTAGCATGATTGCTATAAGGGAATAAGATTCACTGTGAATAAGTTTTCCTAATTATAGATTTTTCTGAAATAATTTTTTCTCCCACTAAAGCAACAAATATCAAGTTTCCTTATTAGGATTCATGGTCTGCTTTCTCGGACATTTCTATCTTTTCAAAAAGGCTTTTTTGTCTTCTCTTTTTACTGTTGTTTCTAATGGCTCTGATTTCTCATCTCTTTAATTAAAGTTTAATTAGATTTGTTCAACCTGTGAAACTGTGGGACTATTCCTTTCTCCCTATTGAGAAAGGAAAAGGAATTTTGGGTAGGTTCATATTATTCTGTTTTAGGTAACAATTGCTCTATAGCCTTAATTTTAACTTGTTTTTCCTAAGAAATGAAGTTGGTAGCATGGTATGTTGAGATATATGACTGAGAATCCTGGCACCAGGGTTGGAAAATATTTTTGTTCCCTAGAATTGGCAGGAAGGGCTATAGGAAACAGACTAGATGTGGTTGGAATGTTCCCTTGTGTGTGAATAACTGACTTTTTGTTTAAAAGTTAGTTGAATAATATACTTTTCTCTCTTTGGTCATTCCAGGAAGATTCAGCCTGTCAGTTCTTCTTTGATTTAAATGAAAAGCAGGGAAGGAAGCGTTCATCCACAGGCAGAGATAGCAAATCTCCTCACCCAAAGCAGCCTCGCAAACCTCGTAAGTACCTTGGTTTCAGAGGTTTCCTATTATTTTGGAGTTTTTGGAAAGCAGCCTTATAAAGAGATCATCTTCTGGCAGAAGGAAATTGTAGAGAGTCATTAAGAGGAAAAGTAAAAATAAAATGTGTCAATAAGACATGATGAAGTAAAAAGTACATACAAAACCTATAGATTAATAAAATTATAGAATAATCAAACTGAGAGGATGGACTTTAAGGCCATTTTAGGGAGTATAAAATGTTACCCAGGATCTTGAGATTTGACACTGGCACAGCTGAGACTAGAAGTAGTATACCTACACCCAGTCCAGAGTTCTTTCATTGCAGCCTTTTGCCAGTATGTGCTACTTCAGTCAATATGTGATTATCTGTTTGTGGATCACCTACCTGTGGATTAGTTATAAATTCAGAACTTTTCTAAAAGAGGTTTAGTTTCATTGAAAATGGTGCTGCGTGGCTATGGCTATATTGAGGAGCACATGTCCAGCCCATTGCTGCAGTGCTGTATGCAATCTTTGCAGTATATAAATATCAAACAAGGCTGAATTCTATATGGTGATTATATGTTATAGTGCTTAGACCATAGTAACACTTGGCTTTCTTCCACTTAAAGCTCAGCCTCCAGGACCATGCTGGTTTTGCCTTGCCAGCCCTGAAGTGGAAAAGCATTTGGTGGTCAACATTGGCACACATGTGAGTTACTTCCATGGACTTTTACCTTTTACAGAGAAGAACCTGCTCATTTGTTTTTTTATTAACTTTATTAAGGCAAGATCCACATACAAAACATATCCATTTTAAGTATACAGTTCAGTGATATTCAGTAAGCTTACTGAGTCATGCATCCATCATGTAATACAGTTTTAAAACATTTCCATCACTCCAATAAAATTTCATGTGCCCATTTGCAGTTAATTTTTGTTCCTACCCTCAGCCCCAGAAAACTACTGGTGTACTTTCTGTCTTTATAGGTTTGTGGGGGATTTTGGACATTTAATATAACTAATATAACTAGAATTATATAATATGTGGTCGGCCTTCTTTTACTAGTATTATATTTTCTTGAGGTTCATCCGTGTTATAGAATGTATCAGTATTTTATTCATTTTTATTGCCAAATAGTATTCCTTGTATGAATGTACCACATTTTATTTATCCATTCACCACTTATGGGATATTTGAGTGTTTTTCACTTTATGGCTATTAGAATAATACACCTGTATAAAATTTGCATGCAAGTGTATGGTTTTATTCAGGCTGAAAAGAGCCCTGATAAATTCATGTCTCACAGGGAAGTTATTCTGTTTCATAAGGGGCATCTCAGGTCTTGTTTTTGACTCAGTTTAACACCTCAAGTAGGAGGCCACATGAACATTTTAGCCTAGAGCCTAGACATAGTAGTCAAGTTTTATTTGCCTGTACTGTCCTTTGTCTGGTAGAACTCCCTTGAAAACTTCTAATGACCTTTGTGTCTCTGGCAAAGGGTTTAGAATCCCCCATCTCAAGCCATTCTTCTTGTTCACCTTTTATTAGACTTTCCCCTCTATATTTCTCTGCCTGTGTTGAGTCTTCCTCGAGGGATGTATGCTGATGGCCCTTAGTCACAAACTGATAAAAAGGGGAGAAAGTCTGCTTAGAGTCCAAACATACTATTGCAAAATTAGCTTTTAAATTGCGTTTTATTGCTGGGAGAAACATTCATTCAAGTTCTATTTATATATTATTTGAGATAACCTAAGCATGGAGGAGATTAGAAAGAGCACTTGAAAGAGTAGGAGGATATTTTGCAGGTGTGAAACTGTTCACAGGAACTGGAAGTATGCATTAGAGGTGGGAAGCTATTTAGTTTAGACTTTAATAAACAAAGAATTCATATCACAGAATACAAGTTGATGTTTATGACAGTGATCCTGTGACAAAGAGAAGACCAGAAGACAGACTTCTGGAGTAACCTTTTAAAACACAGTAAAAACGGTTATTGTAAAATAAAAAATTTAGTGCCTGTGAGGTTTTGATGAACTTAGTCATATGGAAAACTAACTGTAGATTTGCTTGGTCCTTTCTACCAAATAAATCAAGGAGGCTTATGCTTTAGTTTGTTTTCAATACATATCCTGTCATTGTATTGGATTTTTCTCATTGTAGATAGAAATAAATGACACCTTTCTTGAGCTTTAATTTTGAATTCTATATTTGTCTGCATTGGTATTAATTGGATCCTTGTCTATTCACTCACAGTGTCTGTCTTTCAGAGTATCTGACAATAGAACAGTCTTGCATGTTTTTATTTTGACAGAAATGTTTTAGTTACTTTTGAAGACTGAAATTCATTGTTAGAAACCATAGTTTTCTACCTCTTTTAATGTATCTGAGTTCAACTCCTTCCTTCCACCCTATTAGGTTGTGTTTCCCTTAACTTTGTACAATTTAATCAGCAGCTTAAAGCTGGAAGGACATTGGATGCTAATCATGTAATCTTTGTCTTTTTTGTGTGTATTTGGGGGTGAGATATAAGAACTGGATATTATCAGGGAGGCAGATAGTGGTCATTTTGAAATCAGAAGTGGTACTTTTCTGTAGTTAAAGGGCAAGTGGTGATAACTGAAAATTTGGTTTTAAGTTTAGAGCCTGGGAGGAACAACCCAATTGGTGTTTATTACAATTTTCAACTCTGGTCTGTGAAGCCAAAAGTCTTCTTGTATATTCCCAGTTTATTTGATTCTTACATAAAAGTTTCTTACATCCAAAACCAGATTTTTTAAAAGTTCAAGAATATCTGTTAATAGTGTTTTTAAGCACTTTTCTCTACATCCTCAGTCTCACTATTTATTTACTTATTGTTCTGGGGACTGAACATAGGGCCTTGTGCATTCTAGCAAGCACTCTACCACTGAGCTACATCCCCATCCCTTTTTATTTTATTTTGAGATAGGGTCTTACAAAGTTGCCCAAACTGGCCTTACCTGTGGTACTCCTACCTCAACCTTACCAGTAGCTGGGATTACAGATGTGCACCACCATGCCTGGCATAAGCTTACTCTTTGCGTAAGCTTTGCTCCCTGGATCATACATATGCAATATTGTTCTCAACTGTTCTTTAGTGCTACCTTGCCCTGGCTAAAGGAGGCTTATCTGATGACCATGTCCTCATTCTGCCTATTGGACACTACCAGTCAGTAGTGGAGCTTTCAGCAGAGGTGGTGGAGGAAGTGGAGAAGTATAAGGCTACACTGAGACGCTTCTTTAAGAATCGAGGGAAGCGATGTGTTCTTTTTGAGAGAAATTATAAAAGCCATCATCTCCAGCTACAGGTAGGTGGTATCTGTCTAGAAATTTGGAAGGACACTCTGGTAATCTTGATATTGATAAATAAATATTTAAATAATGGCTAACTTTATTATTTAATTTTAGTTTAATATTTAAAGTGTTTAATATGAATTTTCATAACAATTTTTAAATAATGTTCATTTAAAAGGCCGAAGTATCTAATGATTACCCCAGAGATTTCATAGGAAAGTACATGATGGATGTAAATGAATAGCAAGATGATATCTTGTTTAGAAAAGGTATGGGAAGGTTCCAAGGAAGACGCGGGCCTTACGGGTAAGAGTTTAGAAAGGTTTGGATATTTTGTGTGGAAGTCCTGCATGAGTGAAGCCTTAGAGGTAGGATGTAATCTCACAGCTGGCACGGGGCTAGCAGCTCAGAAATTTGGCAATTGTTTATGGATAATTTGTAATTGTGGTGGTTTCTTTCTGGCTCATTTGTTAAGTTTTCAAATAGGCCTGATTCTGCCACATACATTATATAGGAGCTGCCATTGACTTAAAAACAGAGAGATCTTTCTTAAGTTTTTCCTGCATCAGAGATTGGCTCCCACAAGTGGCAGTCTAGCTCATAAGTTTAAGTCCTACAGACGGGCTGACAAAGGCCTGTCTGGCCTGAGGAGAGTCTGTGCTGAGGGGTGTATCTCTACCCCTGTGATGGATTTGCTATTTCTCTGAGACTATGCAGATACAACCTCTCTGGAATGTGTACAAAGAATTCCCATTATTCCCCACACCTCTGCCCAGGTCATTCCTGTGCCACTCAGCTGCTGTGCTACTGATGACATTAAAGATGCCTTCATTACCCAGGCTCAAGAGCAACAGATAGAGCTGTTGGAAATCCCAGAGCACTCTGACATCAAGCAGGTGAAACAAAAGAGGATGGTGATGGTGATGGCTTTTTAAACTATAGTTCCACTAAGTAGTTTGGGATCTGCAGCTACTCGCATATCTGTTTTCTTTCCTTCTAGACTGAATTCTTTGCCAAATCAGAACTTATAAGAAATGAGTTAGGATTTTAGGTTTTCAAAACACTATTGTGTGTCCTCATACAACTCTGTTTACTTTAGATTGCACAGCCTGGCGCGGCATATTTTTATGTTGAACTTGACACAGGAGAGAAGCTTTTCCACAGAATTAAGAAGAATTTTCCTTTGCAGTTTGGAAGGTTTGTATGTTTTCCTTCATTTCAGTGTATTTTCACTAGATCTACTATAAACATAGTGGTAGTCTGCATGAATAATTAATAAAAAGCCAAAGAGGAAATAGTCCTTTACAGAAGGAACTTATAATTTTAGGGCAACACAGGTATTTACATATATGACAGTCATGTGATACAAAATGTGAAGAGTACCATGACAGAGTTTTGGAGAGCACTGTCCTTTAGAAATTCATAGGAGAGAAGAGTTCGTTTCTATGAAGCATAAAGCTTTATGAAATGGTCAAAGTTGAACTTTAGAGAGAGACTTAGAGGGCAGAGATTGGTGTGAGGACATTTCAGCTAGAAGCGTGAAGTGCTACCCATTGAGCATATACAGTGGGTCAGACACTATGCCAAAAACATTACATACATTTTTTCATGTCTTATTTAATCTTCACAACTCCATAAAGTAGGAACTGTCATCCCAGTTTACCAATATAGAGAATGAGACTCTAAAGCAGTACCAAATGAACTTTCCACAAAGATGGAAATGTTCTACAAAACTACACTATCCAGTATAGTAATCATTAGCTAGTAGACACTTGAAAATGTAGCTAAATGACTGAGGGACTAAATTTTTTATTTTATTTAATTTTAATTAATTAAGAGTTTAAATTCAAACAGCTACATCTGGCTAGTAGCAATTTTTTTGGATAGCCTAGTTTAACAGGGGTTGATTTGCATGCCCATGATCACACAGTGATTCAAACCCAGGTCTGGTAGACCCAAATGTGAGGTCTTAACCTCATTATTCTGTAGTTCTAAGAGTCTCAATGAGACTTCATTTGTGCTTCTCATATTAGGCAAAACATGAGTGCAAGATCATACAGGGAATAGAATCAGTTACGCAAAGATCAAAGACAGAAAGTGGTTGACAATGGGGCTGGGGATGTGGCTCAAGCAGTAGTGCGCTCGCCTGGCATGCGTGCGGCCTGGGTTCGATCCTTAGCACCACATACAAACAAAGATGTTGTGTCTGCCGAAAACTAAAAAATAAATATTAAAAAATTCTGTCTCTCTCTCTCTCTCTTTAAAAAATAAAATAAAATAAAGACAATGTATTGTTCTTTAAAAAAAAAAAAGTGGTTGACAAGAAAAGACAAAGAGTATGAAAGGGAGTAAAAAATGTATAGAATGGATTATATGATACTGTTTCAGTGAATTGCAGCTATATTTTAAGACTGGATTGAGAGTGAACCTTGAACCCTTCCTGTATTCATTTGGAATGATAAATTCATTCATTTATCCCATTGGATAAATCCAGTAAATGTAGTCGTCTACATTTTCAAAGAGATAATTGAAAATGAGAATAAAAGTGTTATACACTCCAAACATCTGACTTGATCTTTTTGTTGTTGCCTTGACAACAGATGCAGCTATACATTGATGATATAAGCAGACATATAAAGCCCACAGACATGTAAAGCCAACAAAAGGAAGATCCTTTGAATGGTTTTGTGCTTATGATAGTCACTGATATTTCAACATTGTTTTTCCAAATACTGATTTGTAGTTAATAGCATTTTATACTTAACAAAATACTTGAAAAGCCATTTTTTGTTATTGTTGTTGTTGTTCTAATCATTATACATGACAGCAGGATGCTCTTCGGTTCATTGTACACAAATGGAGCACAATTTTTCACTTCTCTGGTTGTACACAAAGTAGTTTCACACGATTCGGGCAATCTACATTACCTAGGTTAACTTGTCCATCTCATTCCACCATCTTTCCTACCCCCATGCCTCCTCCTCTTCCCTCCCTCCCCTTCGCCAATCCAAAGTTCATCCACTTGTCCCATGCCCCTTCCCCATTGTGGATTAGCATCCACTTATCAGAGAAAATATTCAGCCTTTGGTTTTGGGGGATTGGCTTACTTTGCTTAGCATGATATTCTCCAACTCCATCCATTTACCTGCAAATATTATAATTTTTTTCTCTTTTATTGCTGAGTAATATTCCATTGTGTATATATACTACAATTTCATTATCCATTCATCTATAGAAGGTTTGTTCCACAGTTTGGCTATTGTGAATTGTGATGCTATGAACATTGATGTGACTGCATCACTGTAGTATGCTGTTTTAAAGTCCTTTGGGTATAGACCAAGGAGTGGGATAGCTGGGTCAAATGGTGGTTCTATTCCAAGGTTTTTAAGGAATCTCCATACTGTTTTCCAGAGTGGTTGCACCTATTTGCAGTCCCACCAATAATGTTTGTGTGTGCCTTGAAAAGCCATTTTATCCCCCTCAGCTGTGTAAGAATAGTGGTTCTGTCTTCATTTTGCATATGAAGAAGTAGGCACGAGGTTTGCTCAGGAAGCTAGAACTTGAGCTCAGGTCTTGACTTTTAGAAGACTCATCATTTATTTCCAACTCTTCTATTGTAGTTTCACAGTAGAAAATGAACCAAGTAGAAACATAAAATTATTTCTAATGTATAAAAATAAGTAAAAATATAAAGCAACAGAAATTAGAAGGAACTTGTGTATATGTATCTTTGGTCTTGCGAACTAAAATACATTGTTTTCTTCATATTGAGCTTGTGTTGGTGTGCCTATATAGGTGTTACCCCCCTATAATAAGATGCAGAAGCATTTTAAGTCAGAATAGTTATGACACCTGACTGCACCTGCCTCGGAAAACTCATGTTCTAGTTGGGATGACCAAACTACAGTTTAAAGTAGGATCATAGATAATATAGTATTTTGATTGTCCCCTTTGTACATCATAAAATCCTGTAAGGTAGGTACTTTTTTTTTGCCTCTCATAGGTGAGGAAATCAAGACTTAAAGAGATGAAGTAGTCTGTTCAGGTTATAGTGGCAGAGCTAGAAATGGAATCCAGTCTCTGATCTTTCTGACATCAGTGCCTGCCCTCTTCCTACTATTCCATGTTGCCTCTATAAGTACCAATATTATAGTTCAAGTTGTTCCAGAGAAGGAAAAGTAAATGAGATATGAGGGATCAGGAAAGAGGTAGGACTTGAGCTGATCACTTAAAATAGGTATGATTTTGATAGACAAGATGGCAGAGAACAGTATGAGCAGACAGAGAAATATGTGTAGTTTCTTTGGGTGATGTTGGGTCTGACTGGAGAAAGACCAAGGAAGGAGGGGGCTTAGGGCAAATATTTCTGACTTTGACCTCTTTGTTCTTTCTGTAGGGAAGTATTGGCCAGTGAAGCTATTCTTAATATTCCTAACAAGTCTGACTGGAGACAGTGTCAAATCAGCAAGGAAGAAGAGGAGATTCTGGCTCGTCGCTTCCGGAAAGACTTTGAACCCTTTGACTTTACTCTGGATGACTAAGCAAAGGGAAGAGAAGGGCACTTTATGAACCTCATAGGAAATGTTCACAGTCTTCCATAAGGACTGTTTCCCTGCCTCTTTTGTGCATTCCCATGGAACCTGCCTGCAGCAAGAGGCCTAGGAACGAGGTTGTTTCTCTTTTCTTTTTTTGTTTGTTTTAGAAAAATCATTCTAGGATTAAAATTCTATGTTAAAAGCATATCTATTATCCAGCTCTAAGAACAGCTTATGTTTATCTACATTTTCAAAAACTTAAACTATTAAATAAAATCTTCCCTGGTTGAGAAGGGTCTTGTGTTTATGTTGCCTATGACCATTGAAATGAAACAAAGTAGTATGTGCAATAGAAAAGGCAGAGCTTTAGGCCCAGCTGTTAGTCCACAATCATACAGGGTGGTTTCTCCCTGAGCAATTCAGGGTAGAGAAGGGTCTCATGGGCCTTGCTATCCACTCTCCCCCCCCCCCCCC
>NW_025999999.1:5594119-5596373 GCF_001458135.2 Marmota marmota marmota | reverse complement strand
GTGTATAAGAGACAGCCCCAGTACTGGAGATTGTACCACGGTGTACTCCACCACTGAACTATACCTCCAGCCCTTTTTATTTTTTGAGACAAGATCTCACTAATTTGCTTGAACTTGTGATTCTCCTGCCTCAGCCTCCAGAGTTACTGGTATTAAGGCTTGCATCACTGTCATGCCCTGTGCTATTTTTCTTACATAATATTTGAAGCCTTCACTTCTTCAGATAATTGAATCCTATGTGCCAGGCATTTTTCTGGACTCTTAAGAGTATAATCATATCTCAATATGGTGGTGCCTGTTATCCAGAATTTACAGTCTAACTGGGAGGAGAATGAGCAGATTTATGAAAAAATGAAATCTGCTTTGAATATGCTATTTCAGATGTTTGAAATGTCTAGTGAATGTGTTCACTGTACTCTTGTAAAATTCTAAATTCATGGAGATCTGGGTTGAGTGATAAGGCTTTGGGGATCACCAGGATATAGGCCATAGTGAAATCATGAGTATGGATGAAAATAAGATAAGATGAATACAGTTCTTAGCTAAAGATGACCACGATTTAAGAAGTGTTTAGAAACAGTGATCCAACAGTACATGGGGGTGGAGCAGAGCGATCACAGGATATAGCATCTTGGAAGCCAAAAGAAAAATAATCATTCCTATATTTCAGACATTTATTACCTAGAAAGCTTTACTTGATAATCCTCATAAAATCTCTATGAAATATTCATTACCTCTACTTACACTGAAAAAATGAAGCTTGCAAATCTGAAGATCATTGAGCTTGGGGTCAATCAGTCTAGGATTTTTTAAAAAACTCGAACTGTTCCATGTTCTGAGAATGGGAATGTTTTTGAAAGTGAACTATAGGAACCAACCTGATTTCTGCAAAGATGACCACTTTAAAGTCAATGATCATCAATATCCTGACTGGGGTCCCAGCTCTTCTGAATAAGACTTTATGGGGTTGACTTATGAAGACTGGAAACACTCTAGCACCACTAGGCTGTACACACAACAAAGGAGAGGCCTTCATAGTGTCATGACAGTCTGCACCATAATCCTCTTTATGGTCTGCCCAGCTTTAAGGGAAGTGTTCTGAGAGATTCTATTTTATTCCAATTCCATGTAACTGCCCAAGTATGGAAACCAGCATCTCCCATACCAACTGTGATGGATATTCCACATCAGCTTGCTATGTATCATGCGGTGTTTAACATTCTGGTTGCACTGACATTTCTTTGAGAATTTGATTTCCTGTTTCTTATACCAGTAAATTGAGATCCCTAGTTTCCCTGAAGCAGATGACTGAACTCAAATGAAGAACAGAGCTGGCTCCCCTATGCAATCTGCCACTTAAAAGTACTTCCTGTTGCACCAAGGGCATTCCTAAAGCTTGTCTTTGCAGAAACAATTCTCACAATGAACCATCACTGTGGCAAACCCATAACGGAAGGACTTCCTGACCGCAAACTCCGTGAGACATTTAGGGAAGCTCACAAAGTCCGGAAGAACATTCTTTACTCCGGAATAACGTCACACATTTGAGTTGTTTGGGATTATAGGGGAGTTCCTGCAACTGGCATATAGAAAGTATTAAGTCTAACGCATCAATCAGTGGACCTTTTAGCACAGTATTCTTTGGATTCCGCACTATACAATCATTGGTAGCATTTGCCAGTGCCGGCTCAGCGGGTGATAGGATTGGAGAATAGATGGCAGGTATTTAAATAAAGGAGAAATGTACATAGGGGTGGAGACAATGCGAAGTTTAGAAAATACGGAAGAGACTGGTTTGGGATGTGACTTGAAGGGAATGTAGGGTCTAGACAGATCCTATACTTTTGAGTCTAGAACCCAAGTGGGTCCTCTCGACTAGGAAAAATGCCCAGGACACTAAAGACGGCCGACTGGAAGCGCCCTGCCGATCTCCGCACGCTTTAGCCAGCAGGGAACCCTTGGTATCCAGGCATGGCTGGGGCGGGGCTTTTCCCGCGGCAGTTACCGGAAGTGATGCATAGGTCTCGCGATGAGAAAGACGCGCGAGCGTCGGCAGCCCGGAACCGGCCTTGGAACGGCGGCGGAGCCTGAGGCCGCTTGCCCTCCCGCCCCATGGAGCGGCCCCCGGGGCTGCGGCCGGGCGCGGGCGGGCCCTGGGATTTGATGCCTAGCAACACAGGGAGAAAAATGAAAGAAAGAAAGAAAGAAAGAAAAGAAAGGAACGGTTGTTGACCCTCCATGAATACCTGTCTCT
>NW_025999999.1:5539966-5593016 GCF_001458135.2 Marmota marmota marmota | reverse complement strand
GGCCCCCGGGGCTGCGGCCGGGCGCGGGCGGGCCCTGGGAGATGCGGGAGCGGCTTGGCACCGGCGGCTTCGGAAATGTTTGTCTGTACCAGCATCGGGTGAGGCGGGGCGCGAGAGGGAGTGGCGGTGGTTTTGTCATAGCGTCTGTGGAGCTCAGGGCTGTCAGTGTGTGAGATTGTCGGTGAGACCTTGGCCAGTATTTGTGAGCCAGCGTTTGTGAGTGTGAGATACTGTGCTTTTGAGCCTGGGTGACTGAGTCCAAGGTTGTTATCTGAGGTTCTGGGGCAATGTGGCGAGCTAGAGCCATTAGGAAGAACTTTGCTCTGAGTGTCAAGATGTGACCGGCTGTTTCGTGAGTGTGACAAATGCTTATGTGTCTGTATGTGAATGTAGAGTCTCAGGGCGTGTGAGGCAGATGAACGTCAGAGTGTGTATATGTGAGCATGAATGGGTGAAAAAGTGGGACTGAAGATGGGGGCAGGCTGCCTGTTGCAGTGTGTGTGTGTGTGTGTGTGTGTGCGCGCGCGCGCGCGCTTGTTTGTGTGTGCATGTGCGTGCCAGTGGTTGAAAGCTGTACTAGCAGTGGAGACTGCAGTACAAGGAAGGCTTCCTGTGAGTCTAGAGTTAAACTTTTGGAAGCCATTGGTAGACTTTGGAATCGTGCATTCCAGGTTGGGAAAGGTATGAGGGTAAGCTGGTGAAAATGATTATGGTCTGAAAGAGAAGACAGATTGAAAGCAGGGAGGAGGGAGACACTATTCTGTGGGAGACAGCTAACATTAGAGTCAGGAAATATACTTTGACTTAATTGAAAATGTTTAACCATGTAACAGCAGTTAATCATGTTTGAGTCTCATTTGATGTACCAATAAAAGTTATGAACCCTTTCCTCAGAAAAAAAAATGCAAAGAGGCACATCTGCACAACTTTATGCATGACCACTTGAAGGGTTTGTGCTTTCCTGAAGTACATTTTAGGTTAATAGATCCTGAACTAATAATGTGTGCAGTATAGCTTTTGCTTTATCTGTAAAACGGGTATGATGACATTTATACATCCTGGGCCTGTTTAAAAGTTAAATATAATAGTAATATATGTAAAGCTAAATATTTGACCCATGGAAACATTCATCGGTTGGTTCTTGATGCTGCTTTATTGTTGATTATAATACTTTTCATAATCATTAACTGACCTTTAAAAGGAAATGTCCAAGTAAAAGTTGTGTTCTAGGAAATTTCACTTTGTAAAGGATAAATTTGATTGGAAAAACATGGGATAAGGTTGGCAGTTAAGGTACTACTAAAATGCTTCTATTTGGCTTACAAATAGAGAAGTGAATCCAAAAGGAGAGATTATAATTTGTTTTTTTAAGGAACATGGGTGTGGGTAGAGACTCCCATTTGGGGTAGGCTGGAGAGGAGATAGAAGTCCACATTGGGAGAATAGGCATGTTTTTGAGGCAATTAGAATGACAAAACTGAGGAAACTTTGTGAAGCAGGTTTCAAGATCAAGTATAGGAGGCAATCTTGGAGAGAGAGAAAGACTGGAAGGACTAAGGCATTAAATACTGTTTCAGTAAAGTAGTAGATTTAAGGAATATAGTGCACTCAAAAGAAAATTAATTTAAAAAAGGAGAGACATATACTTCAAATATAATGTTACATGTGTTATCAGCCTGGTCATAAGGGAAAAAAGTATGCTTGCTGACATGTTTTGGAGACTGCTTCTCCTGGCCCCTGGCTGAGAATGGATGGACAAATTTATCACTTTTTAAAAATTATTGTGGTAAAGAATACTTAACATAAAATTTATCATTTTAACCATTTCAAGTGTATAGTTCAGTAGCATTAAGTACTTCACATTGATGTGCATCCATTACATCATCATCCATTTCCAGAACCTTCCCAGACTGAAACTTCATACCCTTTAAACAATAACTCCTCATTTTCCCCTTACCCAGCCCCTGGCAACAACATTCTACTTTTCATCTCTATGAAATCCATCACTTTTTAAATGGAAGAGATTTGGGCTCCCTAAACTCTTAGAAATCTCTCAGGGCCTTTCCAATTGATCAGAGTGCTCTTCCCTCAAACTAGGACATTTGACAACAGACCTGTAGTAAGGAGAAAAGCAATAATCTGTAAGACTTGGAAACAGGATCCTTCCTCTATAGCTTTCAGTATACTCATCTTTTAGTGGAAACTATGTCCAAGATTTCATCCATACCTGTCAAAGCTCCATGAGGATAGGAGATGGTTTATTTAGGTAATTACTGTACTGGGTGCTGATAGTGACAAGATCAACAAGGAGATTTCAAGTCTAATGAGAGAGATGGTCATAGAAACAAAGTACAATGTGGTACCTTATATAATGAGAATATTTACAAATGAATGAGGAACAAAAGAATTGAGGAACCAAAGAATTCTTCCTAGGGAACAAGATAGCATTTCTCAAAGTATGCTTGGAAAATCTAATTCCATGGGATACTTTGAAGAAAGGATACAGAAAAAAGATAAAGGATACAGTGGGTGGGAATACAGCTCAGTGGTAGAGCACTTGTGCAGCATGTGTAGGGCCCTGGGATTTGATGCCTAGCAACACAGGGAGAAAAATGAAAGAAAGAAAGAAAGAAAGAAAAGAAAGGAACGGTTGTTGACCCTCCATGAATACTTCATTCACAGATTCAACCATCCACAGATTAAAAATATTTGGAAAAAAATGCATCCATACTGAACACATGTGGACATTTTTCTTGTCCCTATTACCCAAATAATATAATATAGCAGCTACATAGGATTTACATTGTATTAGGTTTCATAAGTAATCTAGAGATGATTTAAAGTATACAGGAGGATGTACATAGGTTATACACAAATACTATGTGGACATTTTTCTTGTCCCTATTACCCAAATAATATAATATAGCAGCTACATAGGATTTACATTGTATTAGGTTTCATAAGTAATCTAGAGATGATTTAAAGTATACAGGAGGATGTACATAGGTTATACACAAATACTATGTTATTTTATATACTACTTTCTACCGATTTTGGTATCCTTTGGAACTCCTGGAACCAATCTTTCACACATGGAGGATGACTTTGCTTTGTTTAAATACATTGGGTAAATGCAATATTTCTTTGAGTTTCAAAATCAAATTAGCATATTAAAAGCTCCAAAAATTAAAGAAACACTTTTGGATTAGTATTTTCTAATTTTTTATTATAAAAATATATATAGTGTAGGGCTGGGGATGTGGCTCAAGCGGTAGTGCGCTGGTCTGGCATGTGTGCGGCCCGGGTTCGATCCTCAGCACCACATACCAACAAAGATGTTGTGTCTGCCGATAACTAAAAAATAAAAAAATATTTAAAAAATTCTCTCTCTCTCTCTCTCTCTCTTTAAAAAAAATATATATAGTGTAAAATTTAGTTTAACCATTTTTAAGAGTATAGTTCTCATATGCCAAATAAAAATGTCTAGAGTAAAAAAAAGTATGGTTCTGTTGTATTAAGTACATTTATATTGTACTACCATCACTGCTATCCCTCACAATATTCCAAGTTTTTTTTTTTTTTTTTTTAAATATAGTTTCTGTCTTGTGCTGCCTTAACTGGTCTTGAACCATGATCCTCTTGCCTCAGATTCCCAAGTAGCTCAGACTAGAGGTGCACACCACTGTGCTCACTTATTCCACTTGTTATTTCAAAGTTGTTTTTGATTTGTACATTTTGGGGGGTACCAGGGATTGAACCCAGTGGTACTTAACCACTGAGCCATATCCATGCCCTCCCCCCCCCCTCTGCCTTATTTATTTATTTATTTATTTATTTATTTTTGTAATTTTGAGACAGGGTCTTGCTAAGCTGCTTTCGTGATCCTCCTGCTTCAGCCTCCAAAGACACTTGGATTACAGGTGTGTGCTACCACACCTGGCTATTCCAGTTTTTTTTCAACACAGAAGTTTTTTTTTTCCTTTTTGGCTCAGCATGTATAAACTTTCCAGAGAATATTTTTTGTGAAGAGGTAGAATTTCACTGATTAGGTGAACTACAAATTGAGGAGTTGAAAGATCTTATGGGCTCTTGAAATAAATAACTTCCTGCCTTATTCATAAGAAAATTCAGGGCTTAATGTTGTTCATGGCTGTGCCAGATAGTTTTCATGGTAGTAAAACTTTACCACCAGGTCCCTGCTTAAATGAAAGGTTGAAGGAAATGAGTATTGTGGTTAGGCTGACTTGTAATGTGTCCTATTTCCTTTCTTCTTTCTCTACACATTATCAGCTATCATGTTAGCCTTTTTCCCCTACCAGGCTCCCAATTCAGACTGTCCCATCCAAGCTATGTCTTGCTTCCCTGCCTTTAAAGTTTTTCTACCTTCCTAGTTCCTGAGAGTTCTCTCTATTCATGCACACCTTATAGTACAACTCAGAGATTACAGATTTGGGGAGTTCTTTTGAACTCTTCTCACAATATCTGAAACATATTGTAACATGTTTGGCCCTGATTGCTGATCCTGGGTTATATTATTAGTGTTACCACAGTATGATGAGGTCAGACTATTTCCTTTAATGTACATTACAATGGGCTTAATTTCAGTCAGAATTGGTTAAGTTATTTATAAGCAAGAGATTTTCAGTTTATTTTATAGGCATGGAAACAGAAGTTTAACCATTATTAGGATATTTTCCCATGTCTTTTGAAATGCACAGATTAGGATCTAATTTTGGAGTTTTTGTGCATTAGGCTTAGTCATGTTAAAACTGTTTCTTTCTATTTTGAGACCAGGGAGCCCTCAATTATCCTGTTTATCCCAGAGTTGTCTTGACCGAGGTCAGAAAAAGGGTTTGTTGGAGAGACAATATCCTTGTATTTTTCTAGCAGTATGTATGAGACTGTATCCTGAAAAAAACCTATCATAGGATCAGCCTCAATTTTTGTTTATGTGCTGTAATGTATTTGAGGGTCTGAAAGCATTGATTAGTAAGTAGTCTCATGGTTTATCTCACCAAAGTGTTGGCTCAACGGAGCTGTGAATGTAATATGTTTAATTAGTGAAGTTAAAAAGAGTGTTGTTTCCCTGGGTTGACATTTCTTTGATACAGACAAATCTTCACAAGAACCTAATTTATTTTGTCTGTTATTTTTTATTTTCCAGGATCTTGATCACAAAATAGCAATTAAGTCTTGCCGCCTAGAACTAAGTACAAAAAATAGAGAACGGTGGTGCCATGAAATCCAGATCATGAAGAAGTAAGTGTACTCAATGATTTTTATTTCTTCATTCTGCAGCCCAATCATTGTTATTATAAGGAAGGAGGCTAAGGATCTACTCTTCTCAGGATCTTTTTGGGAACACATTTTTCTCTCTGTCATTAAATATATGTGTTCTATTTCAGACAATAGTATGTTAATGATTAAGAAAGCTTAAGTTTAAAAAGTAAGTTAAGTATCAGATTCAGCTCTCTGAAGGTAGAGTTTTTTTCTTGTGGGCCTTGGGCAATGCTCATATATTAACTTTCACTGTCCTCATTTCTTTTATACCTACTTTTGTTAAATAGTATATGTATTGCTTTGTAAAAAAAAAAAAAATTACCGCCAAATTTAGTGTCTTAAAACTATAAACATTTAGTATTTTCAGTTTCTGTGGCTTAGCTCTGTGGGTTCTAGGTCAGGATCTGTTCTGAGAGACCTCAAAATGTTGACTGGAGCTGTATCATCCAAAGGCTTGACTAGGGCTGAAGTAATTGCTGCCAAGCTCACTTATGTGACTATTGGCCAGAAGCATCAATTTCTTACCGTAGGCCTCTCCATAGGGAAGAATTAACATCTTCCTAACATGGCAACTAACTTCTCCAGAGCAAGTGCTCAGTGAGAGAGAACAAAATGAAAGCTGGCATATCTTTTATGAAATCTCCTTGGAAGTTACACTTTATTCTTTCCACTGCATTGTTTGTTAGAAATGAGTCACTAAGGATAGCATATATATAAGGAGAGGAGAATTAAGCTCTTAAAGGGAAAAGTGAACATATTTTAAACTTCTCCAGGTAGTGTGCTTTAGATCATTCCACTAGTTATCACCATAACCCTGGATTTAGGTATTATCCATATATTTTTAAATTTTTTATTCTGATTTGTTATATATGACAGCAGAATTCATTACAATTCATATCACACATATAGAGCACAATTTTTCATATCTCTAATTGTACACAAAGTAGAGTCACACCATTTGTTCTTCATATGTGTACTTAGGGTAATGATGACCACCTCACTCCACTGTCTTTTCTACCCCCATGCCCCCACCTTTCCCCTTCCACCCCTTTGCCCTATCTAGAGTTTTTCTAATCCTCCCATGCTCCTCCTCCCAACTCACTAAGAATCAGCCTCCTTATAACAGAGAAAACATTCAGCATTTGTTTTTTTGGGATTGGCTAGCTTTACTTAGCATTATATTCCCCACCTCTGTCCATTTAACTGCAAATGTCACAATTTTATTCTCTTTTATTGCTGACTATTATTCCATTGTGTGTATATATACCACAGTTTCTTTATTCATTCATCTACTGAAGGGCTTCTAGGTTGGTTCCACAGTTTAGCTATTGTGAATTGTGCTGCAGTACACATTGATGTGGCTGTGCCCCTGTAGTATGCTGTTTTTAAGTCCTTTGGGTATAGACTGAGGAGTGGAATAGTTGGGTCAAAGGGTGGTTCCATTCCCAGTTTTCCAAGGAATCTCCATACTGCTTTTCATTTTGGCTGCACCATTTTGCAGTCCAGTCCCACCAGCAATGTATGAGTGTGCCTTTTTTCCCAACATCCTCGCCAACACTTATTGTTGTTTGTATTCTTAATAGCTGTAGTTTTGATTTTTGTTTCTCTAATAGCTAGAGGTGTTGAACATTTTTTCATAAATTTGTTGATTGATTGTATATCACATTCTGAGAAGTGTCTGTTCAGTTCCTTGGCCCATTTATTAATTGGGTTATTTGTTATTTTGGTGTTTAGCTTTTTGAGTTTTTTTAATACCCTAGAGATTAGTGCTTGGTCTGATGTATAAGTGGTAAAAATTTGCTCCCAAGCTATAGGCTCTCTGTTCACCTCACTGATTGTTTCTTTTACTGAAAAGAAGCTTTTTAGTTTGAATCCATCCCATTTATTGATTCTTGATTTAAAATCTTGCACTATAGGAGTCTTATTAAGGAAGTAGGGGCCTAATTCAATATGATGGAGATTTAGACCTACTGTTTCTTCTATTACACACAGGTATCTGGTTTAATCCTAGGTCCTTGATCCACTTTGAGTTCAGTTTTGTGCATGGTGAGAGATAGGGGTTTATTTTCATTTTGTTGCATATGGATTTCCAGTTTTCCCAGCACCATTTGTTGGAGAGGCTATCTTTTCTCCAATGTGTGTTTTTTGATGCCTTTGTCTAATATAAGATAACTGTAATTACGTGGGTTAGTCTCTGTGTCCTCTATTCTATACCATTGGTCTACTAGTCTATTTTGGTGCCAATACCATGCTGTTTTTGTTACTATTGGTCTGATGATGCCACCTGCTTCAGTCTTCTTGCTAAGGATTGCTTTTGCTATTCTGGGTCTCTTATTTTTCCAGATGAATTTCAGACTGCTTTTTCTATTTCTATGAGGAATGTCATTGGAATTTAGATTGAAATTACATTAAATCTGTATGATGCTTTTGGTAGTATGGTCATTTTGACAATATTAATTCTGCCTAAGAACAAGGGAGATCTTTCCATCTTCTAAGGTCTTCTTTAATTTCTTTCTTTAGCATTCTGTAGTTTTTGTTATAGAGGTCTTTGACCTCTTTTCTTAGGTTGAGTCCCAAGTATTTTGGGTTTTTTATTTGTTTGTTTGTTTGTTTTTAGGCTATTGTAAATGGGGTAGTTTTCCTCGTTTCCCTTTCACAGGATTTGTGAATTTTATTTATTTTTCCAAAGAATCAACTTTTTCTTTTGTCAATTTTTTCACTTGTTTCTTTTGTTTCAATTTCATTGATTTCAGCTCTGATTTTAATTATTTCCTGTTTTCTACTGCTTTTGGTGTTAATTTGTTCTTTTTCTAGGGCTTTGAGATGTAAAGTTAAGTAATTTATTTGTTGACTTTTTCTTCTTTTAAGGAATGAACTCCATGCAATGAACTTTCCTCTTAGAACTGCCTTCATTGTGTCCCAGAGATTTCTATACATTGTGTCCGTTCTCATTCTCTCTAAGAATTTTTTAATCTCCTCCTTGATGTCTTTTGCAACCCATTGTTCAGTAGCATATTATTTAGTCTCCAGGTGATGGAGTAGTTTTTATTTTATTGATTTCTAATTTCATTACATTATGATTTGATAGAATGCAGGGTAATATCTCTACTTTTTTATATTTGCTAAGAGTTGCTTTGTGGCATAGTATATGGTCTATTTTAGAGAAGAATCCATGTGCTGCTGAGAAGTAAGTGTATTTTCCGTTCATTGAAAGATGAAATATTCTGTATATGTCAGTTAAGTTATTGATTCATTTTTCAGTTCTGTAGTTTTTTTGTTCAGCTTTTGTTTGGATGATCTATCTAGTGGTGAAAGAGGTATGTTAAAGTCCCCCAGAATTATTGTGTTGTGGTCTGTTTGACTCTTGCATTTGAGAAGAGTTTGATTAACATAGATGCTTCACTGTTTGGGGCATATAAATTTATTATTGTTACGGCTTGTTAATGAATGGTTCCCTTAAGCAGTATGACATATCTTTCTTTATGCCTTTTGATTAACTTTGGCTTGAAGTCTACTTTATTTGATATGAGGATGGAAACCCCTGCTTGCTTCCGCAGTCTATGTGAGTGGTATGATTTTCCCCCACCTTTCACCTTCATTCTGTGGATGTCTTTTCCTATGAGATGAATCTCTTGTAGACAGAATGTTGTCGGGTCTTTTTTTTTTTTTTAATCCAATCTGCCAGTCTGTGTCTTTTGATTTGTGAGTTTAGGCCATTAACATTCAGGGTTATTATGGTCTAATAATATGGTCTAATCTGTTGGTGATGCTTTCAGTTGAACTTTTAATTTAGTTTATTGTTTCTTTCATTTCAAGGATATCTGTTTGGTTTTTTTTTTAGAATCTCTATCTCCCTATTGAAGTAATCTTTTGCTTCCTGTATTTGTGTAACTCTTTGTCAAAATGATCTTTTGCTTCGTGTATTTACTCATACTTTAGTTTACAGAACATTTTAGTTATGTACATCCTGAACTCCTTCTCTTGTCATTTCTTTTACTGTGCTGGCCATGAATTCTAATAATGTGGTATCTTGATTTGTTTGGGGCACTTTCTTCCCTTGTCTTTTCATATTGCTTGTGTGTCTTTCCTGCTAGCTCAGTGGATCCCAGGTGTTACTGTTTTACCCTATAGGCTTATAGTGCCCCTGTAGGGTTCTAGTACCTCTCCTTTGAGGTGAAGGACAATGTTAACAGCTCCCAATATAAACAATATACACCCTAAAAGTAAATATTTGCTATTAAGACATTTATAGTTTGGTCACAATGTACAGAAATGGTGAATTCAAGTATTATCTACTATATACTCAGTAGGTTTGTAAAAGGGTTTACAGTTTCTGATGGTGGACAAAGAACCCGGGGTGAGGAGTAGGATGATATGCTGAGGAGGTAGGAGGTGAGGATATAGAGTTCTTATATCTTAGAAAGTGTGAAAGAGAAATCTAAAGAGGAAGATTAGTAGCAGAAGAGAGAGGAAGTAATTTGGGTAGACAAGTAAGTGAGTAGACAGTAGAGTACCTAAAACAAACACACATAAATATTAAGAAAAATAAAAAATGTTAAAATGTAAAAATTGGTGGGAGAAAAGAAAATGAACAAACAAAGAATATACAACACGTCTGTAATATACTATTCAGACATCCCAGTCCTCAAAATCCTAATTCATGCAAAGTACTTGGTTTCACATATACTGGGGATGTGAGAGCAGGAGAATAGAGAGGGAGAAGAAAAAAAATCTTGAAGGAAGAAACAGGGATTGTTTTGGTTTTCAATCAGTGTCTTTTCTGCTTCCCTTCTCATCCAGTAGGTGGGGATCGTCTTTTGTTAGCTGGAATCTCCACTGTCAGGATGGTGAAGGTAACCAGGGTGGGAGGGTTGGTCCTGGTTGGATGACCCCTGGAAGTGGGGTGTGTGACCTGCCAATCCCCGAAGGGAGACTGCACTTCAAGGATCTCTTTTTGGGCCTATTTGTGTGATGTGAGCACCTGGTCCTTCTTCTTTTCTCACCTGAAGATCTCCAAGTTCCTGGTCTCTGTGTTAGTCTCTAAACTGGATCACACTCACCCTCTCCTTTACTACTTCCTAATGAGGGACCTTTCTCTTCCAGGCTCTTGAGTGTGGTGCTTTGGGTGCATTCTGTACTTGCTGATAACTGTTTTGTGTTGGGCATTCACTGTGCCAGGTTAGCCGCTGCTGGGGAGAGGGGGGAGTTAGAAACTGGCCAGCTGGAGTTCCAAACTGGGAGTTGCCCCCACTAAAGATGGTGATGAAGGTCCCAAGACGGAGGTGGTTGCTTTCAGGGATGGGGTGTCAGATCGGGTGGGGGGAGCCAGGTGATGACGTTGGATGATCAGTTCAGAGACGAGCTCTGTGACTTGCAGTTTGTGTCTGTCTGCTAACTTCATAGCCCGTGTGAAGTTCTTGAGTGCAGGCAGGCTACTGTGCCTAGGGGACTATCATTGCTGTTGCAGAGTCCCAAGATAGAGGTGATGGGGGAGCCCCACATTGGTAGATGGGGTCCACACAGGAATGGCGGCTGGAGTTCCAGTGTGTGGGAAGCTGCCGGGTGTCCTGCGTGGGAGTGGCGTTTGTGATTTCTGCTCGGGTGGGTGGCCAAAAGTTCTGCAAGGGTGCTGATGTTGATGTTCCCACTCGGGTACCTGGTAGTCCTGCATGGGTGAGCAGTTGGGAGACCTACTCTGATGCTGAGCCCCGGAGCCCTGGACAGCATGGTGGCCATGATTCTTGCGCCGGGAACAGGAATATCACTCACAGAGAAGCAGTATTCTCACTATTTGAGCCCCAGGTCACAGAGCAACACAGAATGCTGCCTCCCTCTGGCCCACCATCTTGGATCCCTAATATCTTATCCATGTTTTATAGATGAGGAAGTTGAACTCCGTGTAGTCACACTAGTGGTATTCTGAATTTGAAACAAGTATTTTCTGACTAGTGTTTTGCTTATTTCATTTTTATGATTTTCAAAATTGGCTATGTGGCAAAATCACCAGGAAAGCTTAATAATATGAATTCTTAAGCCTACATATGGAGATTCTATTTCTTTAGGTCCTAGGACAGGAATCCATACTGGTTTTGGAATCCATTGCATCACGATGATGATGATGATGATGATGATGATGATGATGATGAAAGGAATGGTAATAAATAAATTTTTTTAAAAAGCCAATGGAAGACATTGTGATTCTGAATTTACTGAAAGTCTTGTGTTTGTGCACAGATTTAGAAATGTAAGGAAATATGCCCAAATTTATTAGTATTTATTTTTGGGTGACACTGTAATTGATTATGGGAAAGGCAGTATAAAATAGGCCTTGGAGCCTGAACTGCCAGATTTTGACTCCTTATTGAGAACTTGCTATGTAATCTTATATTACTTAACCAATTTGTGCTTCAGTTTTTCTTCTGTGTGATAAAACTTTTAATACATCTACTTTTATTAGGATTATTTTGACAAGCAAATGAATTAATTATATGTAAAGTGCTTACTGCTTGACACACATAAATCTAATAATAACAGTGATAGTATCTTCATGTATATTTTTTCTCCTAAAGATTACTAATTTTTAATTACACAAATCATAAATTAGAATTTTATAAACAATGCCAGTCTTCCTTCCTTATCTCATTCCCATCTCTAATTACCACTTCAAATCTAGTTCCTGTTCATTGGAAAAATTGTTTTGATTTTAGTATTTTTCC
Organism: Marmota marmota marmota; assembly: GCF_001458135.2. NCBI lineage: Eukaryota > Metazoa > Chordata > Mammalia > Rodentia > Sciuridae > Marmota > Marmota marmota. Next base: position 5,581,020 of record NW_025999999.1, on the reverse strand, counting down.
TTTCTTTTAGGTTGAACCATCCCAATGTTGTAAAGGCCTGTGATGTTCCCGAGGAATTGAATTTTTTAATAAATGATGTACCTCTTCTAGCAATGGAATACTGTTCTGGAGGAGATCTTCGGAAGGTAGTATGGATATTTTGAGATGATGAGATTGTAAGTCACAAATTTGAGGATTGTTTGAATCATATCCAATATGGTAATCTAGAATAAGGAACAGAGAACTATGGCCTGTTACCTGTTTTGTAAATAAAATTTATTGGAACCGTGCTCATGTCTATGGCTTCTTTCTTGCAGCTGCAGAATTTTAAGTAGTTGTGACAGAAACCATATGGCTTGTAACGACTAAAGTGCTTACTATCTGTCCCTTTACAGAAAATATTTGCTCACTCTAGGTTTAGAACATGGATTTTTTTATTTGTTGTTGTTCATTTTATACATAACAGTAGAGTGTATTTTGACATACATAAATGGAGTATAGCTTATTCTAATTAGGATTCCATTCTTGTGTTTGAAGATGATATGGAGTTACACTGGTCATGTATTCATATGAACATAGAAAGGTTATGTCTGATTCATTCTACTGTCTTTACTATGCCTATCCCCTCTCCCTTCCTTTCATTCCCCTTTGTCTAGTCCAATGAACTTCTATAGAACATGAATTTTTGTTGTTGTTTGCAAGATGAGACTATGTCAATAGTGTTAGTGTTAAATGTTTAAGGTGCTTATAAAAATATTTTTTCTATTACAATCTTTATTTCCTATCTCATTTTAAATATGTCCTTATGAATATATATACATGTGTGTGTATGTGTATATATATAATATACATACATATACACACACACACACTCTCATGGGAGAGTGTGTGTGTGTGTGTGTGTGTGTGTGTGTATATATATATATATATGAGAGAGACAGAGACATTTGTCAACCTTTTTCAATTTTACGTACTTTTGGCCCTTTATCTTTACTTCAATGAGTCTTGTCCACGTAAATGAAACATATCCTTACTATGTTTGATGATTTTTTTTCCCTTCTTTCACTTTCTTTATCATGTCTTATTTTCTCATTTCAATATTCTCTTCAGAGTATGTTGACTAATATGTGTTGCTGTTGTTGCCCAGCAATTTGCAGTACACAATTTTAGACTTTTTTTTTTTTTTAAAGCTACTCAACAAACCAGAAAATTGTTGTGGACTTAAAGAAAGCCAAATACTTTCTTTACTGAGTGATATAGGTATGTAATCAATATTAAAATATCATTGTAATTTAGTACCTCTGGGTCCATAAAAGATTATGTATACTGCTTGGGAATTAAGAATTGCTGATACACTATACAAAACATGGCTTTTTAATGTCTATAAGAATTTGTCAAAAAACTGTTACTATTAGTACTAAATTAAAACTAGGATATTTTGTTACTATTGTTTTATCTAAGAATCTTTTCTTGGCTCATAGATGTTCTAATTGCTGACAAAATATTGTGTGAAAAGACCTTATTCAATTTTACTGCCTCCATTCCCAATTGACATAGTAATTTTGTTCACAGTGGAATTGCAACTCTTTGGGAACTATATATATCCTCAAGTTAGTCTTAGATTGAAATTCTCTGTTTAATCAGAATTACTCCTGAAAAATCCTTAAAATAATAGTACCTATGCTATTAGAGGAAGTACAAAAGCCAAGATTAAGTTTTCTATGTTTTAGTTTTGCTTCTTTTCCTAGGCCATGGAGACCAAAGTCTAGGTGAAAAGGGTGACTTAGGTGGGAGAAAGGGCCATGCAGGTTGTAGGAATTTTCTCAGTTGATTATTTCATTTCTTTTAATGTTAATTTTAATAAGTTAAATGAGCACATATTATAATTTATTATGATTAAATCATTTGTTTAATGTGTCTGTATTTTCTGTGAAAAAAATCTGAAGTGCTCTGATACAGCTATGATGGTGCATATTCAGAGCTGTGTGAAGTTTTTTTTTTTTAAACTCAGTATTTTCTCTTACTTTAAAATATATTCTAAACTTTATTTAGGGTCTGGGATCCGGTATTTGCATGAAAACAAAATTATACATCGAGATCTAAAACCTGAAAATATAGTTCTTCAGGATGTTGGTGGAAAGGTAGGTGAAACCTGAAGAAATGTTCCATGATTTGCATACAGTCTCCCTTATGTAGTTAGTCTTTGAACTTTAGTGTCCTTGCTGTTTACCCATAGCACTCTATACTTTTACTAATTCAGTCCTTACCACACTAAACTGTAGTTTTTTGTGGTTATTTTTTTTTCCTCCTCTGTTAAACAGTGGTTTCAAAGAAGGAGGTGCACCTGTCTTGTTGATGCCTGTTTTTCTAGCAGAGATAGTTGGTAGAGACTGTATAATTTGTTAATTCTCATCACTATTTTATTCTTGAGAAGCACATCCAAAACACATATATATACATCCTAGTCTGCTTTACTTTAAGGAAAAAAGTATTTGTTTTTAAAAAACTCATCTCCTTTCCACAGATCCTAAATTCTGTATTTGAATTTTAAAACTAAAAAAAAAAAAGAATCAAAGAAAAAAGTAAAACCTTGGTTTCCCAGATTCTTAAATGAGTCATCTTGAGAAGATCCAGAAATTGTGTATTGACTTTTAAAATGTTTCATTTTCCTCAGAATAATTTGAACAGTTTTCTTGTTTCAAGCATCCAAATTACATTCCCGTAAAGACTTAAAGCTATGAATACGAACCTTGCATTGGTTTTTTGTTTATTTGTTTGTTTTGGGTACTTGCCTTTTTTTTTTTTTTCTTTGATATGGGGTCTTGCTTACTTACTTAGAGCCTTGCTAAGTTGCTGAGTCTGGCCTCAAACTTGCAGTCCTCCTGCCTCAGCCTTACTAATCACTGGGATTACAAGCATGCACCACTTCACCTGGCCTTATTTATTTATTTTTTTAAATTTTGGCTTTTATTTATTTTTTTTTTCTGTAGTTTTTGGATGTCCAAACAAGCATTTAAAAGAAATCTTTAATTTCTTCAAAAAAATTTGCTGCTATAAATTACAATTTTGTATGTAGATGACTTTTAATTTATTTATTTCATCATTTCATTGGTGATTTATAATTATACATAATAATGGGGTTCATGGTTTCATATATAAATTACATTTGTGATTAGAAATCAGAAAATTATAAGAGGAGAAATGTTGATTACAAATTTCCTTGTTGTTCTTAAGATCTTGAAATAAATTAATATATCTAACAAAAAAGACTGGTAAAAATACCTGCTCTCTTCTTTATTTATTTATTTATTTATTTATTTATTTATTTATTTTTTATTGGTTGTTCAAAACATTACACAGCTCATGACATATCATCTTCCATACATTTGATTCAAGTGGGTTATGAACTCCCATTTTTTACCCCAAATACAAGTTGCAGAATTGCTCTCTTCTTTATATGTGTAAACAAAGGAAACTCCATGGGGATGGCAACAGTACTGCTCTCACATTAAAAGAATGCCTTGAGTATGCATTTATGACGGATAATAAGAGCACTCATATTTTTCTTTTTTTGTTGTTCCAGGGATTGAACCCAGGAGTTTTCTAACCTCTGAGCCACATCCCCAGCCCTTTTTATTTTTTATTTAGAAACAGGGTCTCACTAAGTTGCTTAGGGCCTTGCTAAATAGCTGAGGTTGGCTTTGAACTCCTGATCCTCCTGCCTTAGTCTCCCTAGCCACTGGGATTACAGGCATGTTACCACCACACCTGGCCCACATCAATTTTATACAAACTCTAAAGTATCCATATCAGAAATGTTCTAGCCACAATTCTTTCTCATAGTCTATTGAAAAGTACCCCTCAATTAGACAAATAATTACATTCAGCTAATTCTTTCAAATGTCAGCCATGCAGAAGTTTAAATAGTCTTTAAAATAAAAAAAAGTCTTTAAACAAACAAACAAAAAATGTATGACTTTAAAAGAAAAAGCAAAGAAAGGAACTTTATCTTTCTGTCTTACTGATAGGTATAGAAAATATTATTCTTGTGTTAAATACTTTCATACCAGGACATATTTAACACAAAATAAACCAATTGTTACATCTCTTACGTTTTGAGCAGAATTTTACAATTTATGAATTATTTCAATGGATATTTTATGATGTAATTACTTTACTTTTTTTTATATATTTCTACAACACTTTATTTTACTGCATTTTTCCTGACTCTTAGTCTACTGTTCAGCATCATGATTTTCCCTCCTCTACTGACCTTGATATTTTAAACATTTTTCTCTTAATTTTTTTCTGCATTACAAAAGGAACATCAAAAAGTTAGAAATCATAGGTACTCAAATGACTTCACCTGGCCTTATTAACCTTGCATTGGATTATGTTAATATATGTAGATCACAATTGGTCCATTGATCGAACTTTGATTATACTTCTTCTCATAGGAGCCTTTCATGCATGCTTAATTATCTCTATGGTTTTGTTTTGTTGTAGCTAAAAACTTAAGGACATTTTTGAATTTAGGTAGGTGTTGAGTTACATTTAAGGTACTCTACAGTCATGTGATACTTTTTCAAGTTTGAAAATCACCCTTATTTTTGCTTAATGGACAAATCTTATTCTTAACATGCCAAAATAAAAATTATTAGCCAATCTATATTTAATTTTTCACTATGTATCAGGCACTGTATTAATTTTTAATTTTATTTATTTATTTATTTTTAGTTATACATGGGCACAATATCTTTATTTTGTTTATTTATTTTTAAGTGATGCTGAAGATTGATACCCAGTGCCTCATACATGTGAGGCAAGTGCTCTGTCACTGAGCCACAACCCCAGCCCTGTATTAAGTTTTTTATTATGACTATTTTATTAAGTCCTAATAAATCTGTGAAATAGAGCCAGTTAGAATCTAATTATATAGGAAACTGAGAAGTTAAATAACTTGATCAAGATCACATAGCTAGTTAAGTGGTGGAGCTCAGACCTAAAATATATTTGTATTATTTCAGATTGCAAGGTCATTACCACCACCATCCCCATAGCCTAAGGATATTATTGTCTTTCCCTTTCAAATATTTCAACCATTTTCTTTTGCAGGTAGTACATAAAATAATTGATCTAGGATATGCCAAAGATGTTGATCAAGGAAGTCTCTGTACATCTTTTGTGGGAACACTGCAGTATCTGGTGAGATATGTACTATATCTTTGAATTTAAATGTATAAAATTCTTATTCTTATTTCTGAAGGTCATGAATACAGTAGTACAAAGATAACTTCCCCTTACAGTTTTGGCATTTAAAGCATTTTCTCTTTTTAAGGCCCCAGAGCTCTTTGAGAATAAGCCTTACACAGCCACTGTTGATTATTGGAGCTTTGGGACCATGGTGTTTGAATGTATTGCTGGATATAGGCCTTTTTTACATCATCTGCAGCCATTTACCTGGTAAGACATGGATGAGAATTTTGTCATATTTAATGGGAATGGAAATTTTTTGGTTGTTTCCTTTTGTTTCTCACTTTTGTTATTGGTATCGTTGCTTTTTAAATGCAGAATTGAATAAAATAAATGGCAAGAAATAGTAAGAGAGTCAGGTTGTCAGCTGAGGTATCTTTTGTTTTTATAGGCATGAGAAGATTAAGAAGAAGGATTCAAAGTGTATATTTGCATGTGAAGAGATGACAGGGGAAGTTCGATTTAGTAGCCATTTACCTCAACCAAATAGCCTTTGTAGGTAAGTGTACTTTATTTGAGGAGGTTTGCCTCAGTTTCTCCAGGGTTGTAAAAGAATAGTAGTATAGTTGTTTGTTTCAAGTAGTATTATCCAGTAGAACTTTCTGTCATGGTAAATATTCCATATTAGTTTTAGCCACGTGAGGCTTATTGAGCTTTTGAGCACTTGCAAGATGGCTAGGGGCTGTGGGAGTAGAGCTCAGTGTTAGAGTACTTTTTTAGCATGCATGAGGCCCTGGATTTGATTTCCAGTACTACCAAAAAAAAAAGAAGAAGAAGAAGAAAAAGAAAGATGGCTAATGTAATTGAAGAACTGAATTTTAAATAAATAGTAATCGACAACATAGTTGTAGGGGAACTGAGAATTATTGCCACTCAATTTGATTGGCTTAAGTGTTGAGAAGATCCTAGGGATTAAGAAGTAAATGGTCACTGGAGAGTAGAATCGGACTCATCTGTTGAATCTGCCAATAACAAATTTACATATGTAGGTTTGGGGATCTAGGATATGCCAAAGATGTTGATCAAGGAAGTCTCTGTACATCTTTATTATCACTATTTTATTAAGTCCTCTGTGAGATAGATTAGAAAGTATATCCCCTGCAATTTTGTGACTTATTTGAAAGTAAGATATAGAATGGTATGGATAAGTGATAAGAAAGGAAATAGACAACCTATTAAATTATTTTTTTAGTAATACTAAAAAAAAGTGGAAAATAATGATATTCATCATATTTTGTACATTTTCTAGTTTAATAGTGGAGCCCATGGAAAACTGGCTACAGTTGATGTTGAATTGGGACCCACAGCAGAGAGGAGGACCCATTGATCTTACTTTGAAGCAACCAAGATGTTTCCTATTAATGGATCACATTCTGAATTTGAAGGTTAGTTTTAAGGGGTGTATTTCATATAACCTACTATGAAGTTAACAAGTTTACTTGGAAAAATGAACATAAATATATTTTAGTAATCTTTTCCTGATATTTATTTGAAAAGGCAAATTATGTTCTTAGAGCTGATGCTTCATTTCTTTAGCAAGATTTTTCAGTTTTCATCTAAGTGGCCTTTGCTGATTATTCCTTTGAAATTTCTTTTGGATTTTTCCATTCCTGTATTGGTGTCATTTATTACTTCATTCATTTGGGTTTAATTCTACTGGATTTGGTTTGGTGAGGGAGGTTCCTTCCTGGCTTTTAATTCTTTATATTTACTCTCCATCTCTATCCCACATGAACTACCCCTCATTTTCTGAAAGTGCTTTTATATTCTTCTATCCATGAAATCAAAACAATTGTTTTTGCTTACTAAGACATATCTAAACTGATCTTCCTGGGTTTTTTGGGGCTTCCTAATGTAGGTTCACCCCAATCAAGTATGTGTCTTTTCCTGATTTTCTCAACCTTTACCTCAGTCAGAGGTAGTCACTGGTCACTGTGTCATGCCATCAAAACCCTTGTGTATTTTTGCACTTTGATGAATGTTATTCTCTACAATATGATCTCCGTCTGTACACATATCCTTACCTACACAGGCATATCTTAAACTTGCTTTTTTTTCCCCCAATGGTCTCTGCAACACAGTTTGTCACTTAATCCTATTTTATATATTCTTTAATTATTTCTTATCTTCTACTCATGCTTCCCCACTTAGATTTTCTTCTTCAATGCTTGGTTGGTTTTACTACTTTTATTAACAATCACTCACCCTAACCTGACTCCATTTCTATCCTGGCATTCTGTTACAGGTATGTATCAGGTTCTCAGTAATTATTCATTGATATGAATGAGAGGTGTAGGTCTCTTTTTTTTTCAATGTCTTTATTTTTATGTGGTGATGAGGATTGAACCCAGAGCCTCATGCATGCTGGGCAAGTGCTGTACCTCTGAGCTACAACCCCAGCCCCAGTGTAGATCTTTTATATTGTATACCCAGAAACAACCCTCATCTGCAGTCTTTCTGTATGTATTGAGTGCCAATAGTATACAGGCTTTCTAACATTAAAATGAGAATTCATATTCATGTAAGGTTTTAATCTAATCTTGGAATACTTGATTAAATGTGAATTTGAGGGCATGTTCATGTCATTCTTGATTAACGCTGAAAAAATAGTGTGTTAACAAAGCTTGGCTTGGTGAGGCCTTTAGCTTTATGTTGCCTTTGAAAGTTTTGGTTGTGCACCACTCATTTTCCTTTTTTAGAATTGTGATAGTAATTATGGCATCATTCCTACTTGTCTGTGAGCATGTTTGTCATAGAGCATGGAGAAAGATTTCTCATTATGGGGTTTGTGCGCCTATAGACTTTAGTTATGTTTGCATCACCACTACTTACCTGTCTATGAATCTGAGCAGGTATTACTTTCTCTTTATTTGGAGAATAGTAGTATCTTCAAAGGATCAATATTATCGTGAAGTTGTGCAGTATAAGTATTGAGTACTATTCATGATAATACAGAAGGTTTCAGGGACACTTCCTAAATATAATAATAGGGCTGATTTTAAAGAATAAGCAAGAGATAATTAATTTTAAAACATTAAAGTTTATTATATAAGAGTAATATTGACAATTTTGTTATGACATTTGGAATTTACATTAAAAAGATCAGTTTTAGGTTATAAAAGCAGTTTGTTATTTCTTTAGCACCACTTACTTAAGCATCAGTGTCAGGATTTGTAAATAGAAATAATAATGCCCTTCAAATTTAAAAAATTCTGCACAACAAAGGAAATATTAAATAAAATGGAAAGGCAACTTTTAAAATAGGAAAAAATATTTGCACAACTTGTCTGATATGAGGTTAATACCTAAATTTGGCAAGGGACCTATACAACTGAATATGCCAATTACAAATAATCTGATTAAAAAATGGATAAATGAGCTAAATAGACACTTGTTAGAAGAAGAAATTCTGGTGGTCAACAGGCATTTGAAAAGGTGCTCAACAATGCTAATTATTAGGGAAATGCATTTTGGGCTGGGAATGTAGCTCAGTGGTTTTATACTTGTCTGCCATGTTCAAGGCCTTGGGTTCAATCCCCTATGCCACAAGAAAACCAACCCCTCCCCACTCCAAAAAAAAAAAAAAAACTATAATGAGATGTCACGTTGCTCCTATTAGGATGGCTATTATAAAAAAGACAAATGGTAGTATGTTAGCTTTCTCTTGCTGTGGCAGAATACCTGTGAAAAATAACTTAAAGGAACAAAGATTTATTTTGGCTTATGGTTTCAGAGGTTTTAATCCAGGGTCAGCTGGCTCCATTGCTGTGGGCCTGTGGTGAGTCCAAGCATCATGGTGGAGAAAGCATGGTGGAGTAAATTCTCATCATAGTGGCCAGGAAGTCGGGGGAGGAAAAGGCCCCAAACAAGATATAATCCCCAAGGCACACCCCCAAGGACCCACTCCCTTCAAGTAGGTTCCACCTCCTATAGTTTACACTAACCCCAATAGTTCATTCAGCTATGAATCTATTGATAGATTAGTCCATTATGAGATTTGAGCCCCCATGATCTAATCACTTCCCCAAGGCCCTACCTTGAACATTGTTTTATTGGGAACCATGCCTTTAACACATGAGCCTTTGGGGGACATTCCAAATCCAAATCTAACAGGTAGCAAGTGTTGGCAAAGATGTGGTGAAAGAGAACCTTTGTACACTGTTGATGGGAATATAAATTATACTGACATTATGGGAGACAGTATGAAAGCTTGCAAAAAAATTAAAAATAAAACTATCATATGATCTAGTATTCCTACTTCTGGATATCAAGAGGAAATGAAAAAGGATTATGAAGAGATCTGAACATCTGTGTACACTGCAAACATTATTCACAATAGCTAAGATACAGAAACAACCTAAATGTCCTTCAAAAGATGAGTAGATAGGGAAAATATGGTATATACACAATGGAATATTATTCAGCTTTAATAGAAAAGGAAATCCTGTCATTTAGGACAATTGATAAACTTGGAAGACATTGTGCTAAGTGAAATACACAAAAAGAGATAATGCATGATCTCAATTACATGTGGAATCTAAATGAGTCAAACTTGGAGTGTTGCCAGCTGCCCAACATGGGTGCATGGCAGAGATGTCGTGTCTCCCACTCCTTCATCCTTAGGGAGGTTTTGTGGAAACTATAGTCCTGGTCCTAGTCCTGGTTGTAGTTGGTCCCTGGCAATGAACCACCTGGCCAAAATTTTAAAAAATAAATAAAAGTCAGATTCATAGAAGCAGAGAATAGGATGATAGTTACCAGGGGCTGATGGCAGAAGGGAATGTGGTGATGTTAGTCAAAGGGTATAAAAATGGTAACTATGGAGAAGTAGTAGATATGTTAATTAGCTGAAATGTGGTCATTTCATAATGTATATCAAAATATCACATTGTGTATCTTATATATAATTTTTACATATCAAAAATTAAATTGCCACAAAATCAAGAATTTAAAAGACAGAAAAAATATATACTTCAGGAGAGGGGTCTATGAGGGGGCATATAGATGAAATAAAATTGACTCTGTAAGTGATGGTTGAAACCAGGCAAGGCATTCCCAGGTTTTGGAGTGGGATTATGATACTGTTATCTACAATTTAGTGTGTTTGAAAAATGTCAATTATAATATTTTTTTCAGTATACTGGGGATCAAACTCAGGGCCTTGCACATGCTAGGTAAGTGCGCTCCTGTGAATCTACATGCCCAGCTGTCAATATAATCTGTGTGTCGGTTGGGCAGGGGTTTATGTGTGCTGGGGATTGAACTTGAAGCCTTACTCATGCCAGGCATGTACTTTTGTCACTGAACTATACCCATGGCTCCTTGTATTTTAAGAGGAAAGAAAAAGAAAGGAAGCCTTTTTATCTACCCCACCTGCCCCAACCCTGTGCTGAGAATCAAATCCAGGTCCTCAAGCATGCCAGGCAGGCACTCTAACACTGGGCCACATCTCCAACCCTAATGCTTTACTTTTGTAGCAAGGATTTCCAGCAGAGATACTTTTAATCATTTGCATATACTAATCAATGTAAGGAATCAAGAAACAAGTATTAATTTTGTATGGCTTATCTAAGGTTAGTGGAAGGAAAAGAAGTATTGTGTTCAAAAGACTGACCTCCAACTCTGTGACTGTCCTTGCTTACCTGGAAATACCTAGATAGAGCCCTGCCTGACTTGCCTATATGAGGCTACCATCACTGGGACTTTATGTGAGAGTAATAAGACTGTTTTCTTATCCAACTGTGAGCCCTTAGGTAGGTCACTGCTCAGGGATTTGATTGCCTTGCGAGGGTAACAACACTTTTTTTCCTGTTGAAAAAGTAGCTTATCTCTTCTACCAGATGATTATTTCTTGAGGCAACATGAGGTAGTAAAAATTTCAGATTCAAGCTCTACCAGTTATCAGCTGTATGATCCCTAACAAACTATTTAACTTCTTAGAGCCCTCTCTGCTAAGATAGAAATTGAGATTTAATTAATTGGGGATATTATGTGAAAGCACTTAACTCTGTGGTTGATGTAAGTTAGGCACTTCATATATGAGATTGTTTCCTTCTAGGTCTGTGATAATGTTTCTCAAATAAGTATCATTTTATTTTTTAATTAGAATTTTTATTACTTGATGTTGTGCAGCCTTAAATCTGAAATTTTATTTGTTGGAACTAACATCTATTGTAGTAGAAAGGTACACTCTGTTTTGTTTTGTTTTGTTTTTTCAGTTGCAGTGGGACCAAGACCTTTATTTTATTTATTTATTTTTATGCGGTGCTGAGGAACAAACCCTCGGACATGCTATGCGAGCGCTCTACCACTAAGCCACAACCCCAGCCCTCTAAACTCTGTTCTTTAGTTTTCGGAATGTCCATATTTATAATTACAGATAATCTCACTTTGGAGAATGAATAATGCCTTTTGTTCACATTCCCTTCTTAATATCTTGCACTGAATCATTTACAAAGAAAATGATCAATGGATGTATCTTTTTTTTCCTTATTATACAGATAGTACACATCCTAAATATGACTTCTGCAAAGATCATTTCTTTTTTGTTACCACCTGATGAAAGTCTGCATTCACTACAGTCTCGCATTGAGCGTGAAACTGGAATAAATACTGGTTCTCAAGAACTTCTTTCAGAGACAGGAATTTCTCTAGATCCTCGGAAACCAGCCTCTCAATGTGTTCTAGATGGAGTTGTAAGAAATTCTTTTTTGTTTTAATTGATATAATATTTTTACTTATTTATAGGGTATAGTATTAATTCAGTACATGTATACAATGTATAAAGATCAAATCAAGGTAATTAGCATTTCTGTCTCCTCAAATATCATTATTTATATGTGTTCACACCCTTCAAGTTCTTACTTTAGTTGTTTTGAAATGTATAATCAGTTGTTGTAGACTATAGTTACCCTACTGTGCTATAGAAAGGATTGTAAGAGAATTCTAGAGTGTGATAAGATAAGAAATCTGTACCGAGGAATTGCATGCTCTATGACTGATTTGATACATAATTGGGATTCCTTGGGGAATGTTATACATCTTATATAATTTTTTAAGTGTTGCCTTACTGGTGACTCTTATAATTGTTTTGCAAGGAAAACAAGGTATAAATGATATGTTTATTGTTTTGAACTTTATAAGACTTTTTCTTTGGTGCCAGTTATCTCCTACTTTCTTTTCCTTCTTGTATTTGAAGCCTAGGACCTTGAAATTAGACTAGCAGTCTCATAGATCCTGCCAGAGGATAGGTGGGTGGTAAATATGATTGTGTCATGACTTTTTTTTTCTTTTTATGGCATTATATAGGCATATTTTACATATCGTGTAATTCACCCATTTCAAATGTACAACTCAGTGATTTTTAAAATAAATTTAAATTAGTTTAAAAACATTTCCATCTCAACAGATCCATCGTGTCCGTTAATTGTTAATCTCCCTTTGGCCACTAATCCACTTTCTATCTCAATAGATCTACCTTTTCTGAACTAATTACATTTAAACAGAATCATAAAATATAGTCTCTTATGTCTAAATTCTTTAATTTAGAATTATATTTTTAAGGTTCATCCATGTTGTAGCATGTATTAGTACTTCATTCCTTTTGATTACTAAATAGTATTTTCATTTTATGGAAATTTGCCTTTTCATTTTATTCTTTTGGGATGCTGATCATTTTCATTTTCGCACTTTTCCCCCCGTCTCTAGGTTTAGACCTTAAATCTGTAAAATGTAGCTTGATATACATTGACTTTGTTCATTTGCATTTCAAAGTAAGAAATCTGGTACTAAAATATTTAGAAAGGCTAGGATTTTCAAGAACAATTTTAATTGTTTGCTTCTTTTTCAGAGAGGCTGTGATAGCTATATGGTTTATTTGTTTGATAAAAGTAAGACTGTATATGAAGGGCCATTCGCTTCCAGAAGTTTATCAGATTGTGTAAATTATATTGGTAAGTATAGTCCATTTCGTGGCTAACCTTTAATCCTGAAATAATAGTATTGATTCTCAACATGATTAGTAAAAATGGTGTTTTTAGTGTTTTTGTTTTGTATCTCTCATAATTGAGGTTTCTATATGTGGTAAAAAATAGATTTATGTAGTTTGGAAAGTGAAAAGGTAGATTTTAAATCACTACCTGATTCCTCATTTAGGACGACAGGGCTCTCACAGATAAGAAAATGAAACTGCTCCCTTAATTAAATCTACTTTTGAACTGTTCCTTCCTTATATATGAGTATTTATTATCCATGAAATTTTATTTCCTGCCTGCCTCCCTGCCCAGGGATCTGAACCATGGGCTTTATGCATGCTAGGCAAGTGCCATCTACCACTGAGCTACATTCTGCTCTCAAATATTTATTTTAACTTAAGAATACTGCTTGATGATCAAATGTTGTAATTTATCCTATGAAGATAATTCTTTCTTTGGAACAAGTTAAATATTTAATGAATTTATGTCTACTCAAACTAAAATTGGGCACTAAATTATAAAATCAAGAACAAAATTGGAACCAGGCCAGGTATGGTAGGGCATGCCTGTAATCCCAGCGGTTTGAGAGGCTGAGGCTGGAGGATCTTGAGTTCAAAGCCAGCCTCAGCAACTGAGCAAGGCCCTAAGCAACACAGTGAAATCTGTCTCTAAATAAAATATAAAAAAGGGATGGGGATATGGCTCAGTGGTTAAGTGCCCCTATATTCAATCCGTGGTACCAAAAAAAAATTAGAACCAGGTATAGTGGCACATGCTTATAATCCCAGCAATTTGGGAGGCAAAGGCAGAAGGATCACAACTTTGAGGACAACCTCTGAAACTTAGTAAGACCCTTCTTCAAACATTAAGCCAGGCGTGGTCATGCATGTCTATAATCCCAGCAACTCAGAAGTCTGAGGCAAGAGAATCCTAAGTTTTATGTCAGCCCCAACAACTTAGCAAGGCACTAAGCAACTTAATAAGACTCTGTCCCAAAATAAAAAGAGATGGGGATGTGGCTCAGTGTTAAAGTGCCTCAGGATTCAATCTTTGGTACAAAAAATAAATCAGTCATTTTAAAAGGCTGGTGATATAGCTCAGTGGTATAGAGCACCTCTGGGTGGGTTTAATCCACAGTACCAAAAAACAAGAACAAAATTGGATGGTGCTAAAATACATGTAATCTTTACAGTACTGTGTTATCTTTTCATTAGCTTTCTTTTAAATCAAAGAATAGTTTCTATTCCTCAAATTTATGATATACATATGTGTGTATATATGTGTGTATAAACCACACCACAATCAAGACAGAGAACATTTCCTTCACCTCAGAACGTTCCCTCATTCTTTTTTCAAGTCAACCCCCTTCCCTCATATTTTAACATTTTTTGCCGAAAGACTTATTAGAACCAGATTTATAGAAAAATTGAGTAGAAGAGTTCTCATGTAACTGCCCTTCCTTATACATACAGTTCTCCTGTTATTAACATAGTAGTATGGCACATTTGGTACAATTTTGAACCAATGGGTTATTATTAAGTAATATTATTTAGATTTTCTTAATTTTTACCTTATGTATTTTTACTGTTCTAAGATCCAGTGAGGCTACACATTACATTTAGTTGTATCTTCTCAAGCTTCTCTCCGCTGTTAGTTTCTCAGAATTTCTTTTAATTTTGATGACTTTGACAGTTTTGAGGAGGATTGATCAAGTCTTTTATAGGATTCTGATATGTTAGAATTTTTTTTTTCCTTATGATTTAGACTGAGATTTTGGTGTGTGTGTGTGTGTGTGTGTGTGTGTGTGTGTGTGTGTATGTGTGTTTGAGGTGCTGGGGATTGAACCCAGGGCCTTGTGCATGCAAGGCAAGCACTCTTCCAACTGAGCTATATCTCCAGCTTGATTTTGGTGTTTTTGAGAGAAAGATCATAGAAGTAAAGTGACATTTTTATTGCATGTTAAGTACATACTATCATAGTACATGTTTTATTACTATTTGTATTGACCTTATCACCTGGCTGAAGTAATGTTTTTAAGTTCTCTCCAAGTAATAGTTAATCTTCCCTCTCTCCCTTATGCACTCAATTCTTTAAAAGGAAGTCACTGTGTAAAACCACACTTAAGGACTAGGAAATTAAGCTACACTCCTTCAGGGAAGAGTATCTACATAATTCATTTGAAATTCTTCTACATAGGGCTGGGGTTGTGGCTCAGTGATAGAGTGCTCGCCTAGCATGCATGGGGCACTGCATTTGATCCTCAGCACCATATAAATGTAAAATGGAGATATTGTGTCCATCTAAAACTTGAGAATAAATATTTTTTAAAAAAGAAATTCTACATGGGAGATTTATATCTTCTCTCCCATATATTAATTTATTCAGTGATTTCTTTTCTGTTGATTTCAGCTCATAGATAATTATTTTGTAACTTTGAATTATAATCTAATACTAGTTTATTTGTTGCTTAAACTGTTCTATCTAAGGACATTAAGGACTTTTCTCACTGGCTCTTCTACCTATTTTACATGCCCCCATCAATGAATTGTTTTTTTATTTGTTTTATTTACTTATTTTCATTTCTTTAGTACTTCCTTATATTCTGGCACTGCTTTCTAGGTTCATCTTATATGTTTTTGCTCCATTCTTAAAGCAGTTCTTTAAGAATCCTAGTTCCTTTTATTAGAGAATAAAGAATGGGCAAGAGATAATAAATTAGTTTTTAAAGTCTTGCGTAACTTATTAATATGCCATTTATTCTGTATGCTTTCTTGAAGCTGAGTTGGTGGTCAGAAGATGATATTTATTATTTAGAAACAGGAAAGACTAGTGGATTGTGGAGGAGATATGTCTTGATTTAGAACTTGAAAAGATTAAAGAATTTGGATTAGCAGAGAGAATAAAAGAGAATTCCAGATTGGAAAGAAACAAGAAAATAGGGCAGATATAGGAATAATCTACAACTGTGAGGGTAGTGATTATGCCATTCACTTTTATTTTCCCTTGTATTTGGAGCTGGGCTTGTGTATTGCAGGTACCCAGTAACCTTATTTGGAAGTGGAAATGCAGAAATACTTTCTAATATCTGTTTCTAGCATTTGTGGAAATCTGTTTTTGTGAACAAGAAATCACAGAGAGTAGTAAATGAACTGTAACATTGTCAAAAGTAACTCACCTCCCATTTTCCTCATCTTTTTGTCTATAGTACAAGATAGCAAAATACAGCTTCCAATTATACAGCTACGTAAAGTATGGGCTGAAGCAGTGCACTATGTATCTGGGCTAAAAGAAGACTATAGCAGGCTCTTTCAGGGACAAAGAGCAGCAATGTAAGTGGAGTTTGTTCTTTATAAGCACAATATCATGTGCAAAATATACTCAAGAATTAATCTTGGACTGCAGTTGTAGTTCAGTGGTAGAGCACTTGCCTAGCACGTATCACATAAAAATAAATAAATAAATAAAGGTATAAAAAATGCAATATTACATAAAAAAAGAATTAATATTGCCAGTTTTCACTAATCAATGTTGCATGCATTACTAAAATATTGAACCAATGTGAAATGTAATATTCTGATCAGACTTATAGATTTCTTATTAATGGTCTGAAGCTGTCCAATTGCAATGGCTTACTTAGTAGTAGATCCTGTGTCCTAGTATAAGATTGTTTATCACATAATATCAGAGGCAGGAAGTCTTCAGAGACAAGATTCTAGAGATGAGTTATTTTTCATAGATTGATAGCAGACATTTAGATTTGGGCCTTCAGTAATTTATGTTTTAAAATTTTTATCCAGTGTTTCTGAATGCTGATAATATTTTTTGTTTTGTTATGTTTTGCTATGGTTTAGGTTAAGTCTTCTTAGATATAATGCTAACTTGACAAAAATGAAGAACACTTTGATCTCAGCATCACAGCAACTGAAAGCTAAATTGGAGTTTTTTCACAAAAGCATTCAGCTTGACTTGGAGAGATATAGTGAACAAATGACTTATGGGATATGTAAGTGTCTGGGTATAATGTGTAAAGGAGTGTTTAGCCTCTTGAAGCCATCTGATGTCTTACCTTCTTGACTTGCCAGTTGTCACTTACTTTCACATTTAAAACAAGAGACAGGATAACTTAGATCATCATAAACCATGTTTGTTTTGTATATTAGCTCTTTTTAAAAATTCCTTAGTTGAGCAACTTAGCTTCATAATTGAAATGAGATTATTTAGCTCCTTTTTAAAAAGGCTAAATAATATTAAAACAATTAAAGAATCTGTGAATTTCAAATCTCGTTTTAAAAATAAATACAAAATCTATACTGGATATAAAATCTATACTAGGGCAGTTTCTTAGCCAGTGCTCTGGACTGAATGTTCATGTCTCCCTACCCAAATTTATACATTGAAATAACTGGCTCCCACCATGATGGTACTTGGAGATAGGACCATCAGGAGGTATTTAGGTCATGAGCATAAGAGCCCTCATGAATTAACTTAGTGCCCTTATAATAGAAGCCTGAGTAAGATTTCCTTACCTTTCTGCCATGTGAGGACATAGTGAGAATATAGCCATCTATGAATCAGAAAGTAGCCTCTCACCAAACTCCAAATCTGCTGGTGCTTTGATCTTGGATTTCCTGGCCTTCAGAACCAAGAAATAAATTTTTGTTGTTTATATGCTATCTAGTTTATGCTTTTTTGTTTATTTATTTTGTTTTTAGCATAGCAGTTCAGGTGGACTGGCATAAACAATTTATTTTATTGTCAATAATAAAACAAATAATTCCAAGGTTGTTTCCTTCCAAACCATTTACAATGGGGTCCTTTTGTTTTTTATTATATGCAGTCTCCAGATTTCTAATATTTGATCTTCCTTGGAATTTACTAAGGAACTGTAAAAAGCACAGTTAAAATTCAAATAAAGAGTTGGTTATATAATTGATGTTTTATTTTTATTTATGTATTATAGTCATTCTGGTGAATAACATTGCAATTATTTTATTAAAATGTCTCTCACTTTACATATATGAATATACCTCAGTGAATTTTACCTTTATGTATGTCTATAAAGCACTAATTTTAAAAATATATAATAAATAGAAGAAACACCAGTAAAGTAGAGGAAGGGAAACAGGAGGAGGGAGGAAGGGAGGGAAAGGGGTAGTACTGGGGACTGAAATGGAACATATTATATTTCCACGCTTGTAATGATTATGTCAAAATGAATTCCAATGTTATGTATAAGTATAATGCACTGATAAAAACACTTAAAAAAATCTTTGACCTGTCAAAGGCGTATTGTATAACTGTTAAAAGAATGAGATAAGCTGGGCATCATGGCACATGGCTGTAATCCCAATTTGGGAGGCTGAGGCATGAGGAGTGCAAGTTCACTAAACTCAGCAACTTAGTGAGGCCCTAAGCGACTTAGCAAAACCCTTTCTCAAAATAAAAAAGGAAAAGGGCTTGGGATTGGCTCAGTGGGAAAGCACTCTGGGTTCAATCCCCAGTACCCAAATAATAATAATAAGTTCTATTATTAAAAGATCATTTGGACCTTTAATTGGCAGTGCTACTTTAAGTAGTGGGAAAACTGAAAAAAAATAAGTGTATATATGATAGTGATATCCCTTGGGGTTTAGTGTAGAGGGGAGGAAGAGAGTCTTTTCTTTTTTTATATATCCTTTTATACTGTTTGATCTTTTTTTAGGGAGGGAGATTACCAGGGATTAAACTCAGGGGCACTTGACCACTGAGCCACATCCCCAGCTCTATTTTATATTTTTATTTAGAGACAGGGTCTCACTGAGTTGCTTAGCCCCTTGCTTTTACTGAGACTGGCTTTGAACTCACAATCCTCCTGTCTCAGCTTCCCAAGCCATTGGAATTACAGGCGTGCACCACCGCACCCGGCATACTGTTTGATCTTTTAAAAACATGTTCGTGTATTACTTCTAAATTTTTTTTAAAGAGAAAACATCTGTATTACTTTCTAGAACTTCTACAACAAGATACCATAAACTGGATGCCTTTAAATAATAGAAATGTATTGTCTCACAGTTCTGGAGGCTAGAAGTCCAAAATCAATGTTAGCAAAGCCATCATCTCTTTGACACCTGTAGTGAAGAATCCTTCCTTGTTTTATTCCAGCTTCCTCTGGTTTGCCAGCAAACCTTGATGTTCCTTGGCTTACAGTTGCAGCACTTTAATCTGTGCTTCTATCGTCATATGGCATTGTCCCCTTATGTATCCATATTCTGTGTCTCTTTTAATAATTACACTGCTCATATTGGATTAAGGGCCCACCCTTCTCCAGAGCATTCAGCTGATTATATCTTTTGTGACACTATTGCCAATGAGGTCACATTCTGAAATATTAGATGTTACAACTTCAACATATTTTGGAGGAGAGGGGACACAAAATACATGACAAATCTTTGATGTTGATACAGCAAGGAAGCAGGCAGGCTAGTAATTAAAGCTATGGCTATTTCTGAGATAACCAATTTAGAATTTTTTTTTTAAGCTTCAGAAAAAATGCTAAAAGCATGGAAAGAAATGGAAGAAAAGGCCATTCACTATGCTGAGGTAAAAGCACTGAGCTGATTCTTTGAGCTTATTAATTCTTGATGTCTCCCTTAGAAATTGCCTTTGGATTTGATATATAATTTTTTTTATATATTTGTCATTCTTGAATTTCAGACAGATACCTAGTAGATGCTTTGTATATAGATAAGAAGGTACTGTAATAGATAAAAACAAGGACTTTGGGCAAATTACTTGATTTCATGAAGCTTCAGTTTCTATTATATTATACATATTATATTTTAGTAGGATTATGAAGATGGGAATTAATAATAAATGGTGGTTATCACTATTATTTTTATGACTTGTTTAGAAAAGACAGCTGCACATCCTGGTTTACCTGGGATAGTCCCAGTTTATACCTGATGTCTTCCTATAATTATCAATAGTAGTACCTTTCACTCTCAAAATTGTACTGGTTTAGACAATAAATTTATATAGCCTGCCAAGGTATAGATCATTCTCCAGGTGGCAGATTCCTTCCGTATCTTGTATGTTTGTCCATGGTCCTAGCTTATTGCTGTCCTTAGGGTCACATTCTGGGGTCAGTAGATATTTCCTGGAGGATATGGGTGGGGTGATTGATATCCTGAAGCTCAGTTGCAAGCAGTACCGGTTGTTTTGGTAGCTACTTTTTTTGCCTTGTTAGTAACACATCTACTTTTTGCTTCTTTAGAGGAATAAGAAAATGTTTGTAGTTTAATATTGTCAGGGGAGAAAAAAGAGAAGTATAGGAATAAGTATGTTCTTATGTGAAAGATTGTCAGAATCAAAGGATAAAAAAGTTTTAAAAGAATTAGTGTTTTATATTATTTAGTTCTACTACTACCACAACAGACCATTCTCTATCCTTAAGATCTGAGTTTTGTTTTGTGTTATGTCATAGTAAGTCCATTATTTTCTTCGTGTTTTCATCATATTTTAGGTTGGTGTCATTGGGTACCTTGAGGATCAGATTATGTCTTTGCACACTGAAATCATGGAGCTACAGAAGAGCCCTTATGGAAGACGTCAGGGAGACTTGATGGAATCTCTGTAAGGATGTACTTGTGTTTTGGAGTTGATGTCTGTAACTTTTTGTAACATTGTTCTTTCTGCTTTTATCTGGACGGTTTAGCCTCTGTATGGCTCTTTGCTATAGTTTTACTTCCTCTAAATGTATTGGCATCATGTAAAAAGAAAAATATTTCTTAGTCACAGGAAATTTTGGAAATAACTCTTTGGGTTGACCCTCTCTGCCCTTTTTAATTGAAGCATCTTTTTCTTGTGTTAGAAATCTCCAAGTATATCTAAATTACAAACTGTTTCCCTACTTACTATACTTCTGGCCATGCTATCACTTACCTACTTTAGTGAGTTAACTTCTGAAGTGTCTGGATTAGAAACCAGATTAAATCTTTAATTGCAAGCCGTAGGTTTTACAAATTTCACTGTTTCTGTTGGAAGGATGTTGTATTTGTGGTGGGAGATCAGAGCAGATGTGAAGTATATTAAACTTCACATTTTAGGAACTTGTATTATTCTTGCTTATAACTCAGTGAAATGCTCTGTAATGTTCATTGGTAGTTTACATTTGCTTTAAATGGAATCATTCCAATCACCAGGAGTATTCATTTCAAATTATGGATTATTGAAGTCACTAAACTACTTTCACAGAGAAGCATGTTTTCTCTTTTTTGGTAGGGAACAACATGCAATTGATCTATACAAGCAGTTAAAGCACAGACCTGCAGGTAAGTTACCTCTGTCACAGTACCTGATGGCATTTTAGGAATCTTCAGTAGCCCAAGAAATTTGGGGAATTTTAAATTTTTAATAGGGTGTGTGTGTGTGTGTGTGTGTGTGTGTGTGTGTGAGAGAGAGAGAGA
This sequence comes from Marmota marmota marmota, assembly GCF_001458135.2. Classification (NCBI taxonomy): domain Eukaryota; kingdom Metazoa; phylum Chordata; class Mammalia; order Rodentia; family Sciuridae; genus Marmota; species Marmota marmota. The sequence continues at coordinate 5,559,371 of NW_025999999.1, read as the reverse complement.
GAGAGAGAGAGAGAGAGAGAGAGAGAATATCGAGCAATCCTAGGGCCTATACATGCTAGACAAGTGCTCCACCAATGAGCTACATCCCTAACTCCTAAATTTTAAATTTTTTAAAAAATATTTTTTAGTTGTTGATGGACCTTTATTTTATTTATTTGTATGTGCTTAGAATCAAACCCAGTGCCTCACATATGCAAGTACTCTTCCACTGAACTACAAACCCAGCCCTAAATTTTAATTTTTTAAAAAGCTACAAAATTACTGTTGAGTATTAACCATTGAGATAATGATGGTATAATAGCTTTAAATTTGCAATGATTTAAGAGATTAGAAAGGGAAAGTAATAAGGAAATTGAGGTAGAAAAGTTTTTTAAAAGGAAGTGAAAAGAAGGAATGGAAGAGAAAAAAAGGAACTCAAAGAAGAGAAAGAGGAAGCAGAAATATCTGTGGAAAGATGTGAGTGGTGGGAGAGGGGCACTGCTGCTTAAAATTAGAGAATTTGGAAAGAATTTGATGCAAATTCTATGAATGGTGAGAGAAAGCCCATGTGCTAGGCAAAAGTGATTTACCTTGAAAATGCTGCCTTCATCTGCATTGGTCATTGCTTGTATAATTGGCAAAACAATTCCTTTTGAACATCTGCTAAATATAGAGCATACTCTTCTGGAAAGAGCACAGGTTGGAAATCTGAAGGCTTGAATTCAAGATTGGGTACTTTACTGATCAAATTATCTCAGGCAAATCTTCCCATATCTCATTTTCTTTTTCTATAAAATAGGGTTAAAACCCAGCTTTCCTAACTCAGTTGAGTGTGGTGTAGCACTGTATTTAAGAGGATGTTTGTGAAAATGCTTTGAAGACTGTAAGGTATTAAGCACATTACAAGATATTAAAAATTTGTTAGAAAAGGTGACAGAAGAAATAAAAAGTGAAATTTGTGCCCTAGAATGAAATGTTCTTAATTTCTAAAAAAAGTAGGTTTTATACATTAAAATTTGTGAACACATTACAACGTATGCATGTGAAATTGTGTTTATTTATTCATTCTTTAAAAAAAACCTGGGGATTGAACCCAGGCGTATTAAGACATGTGCATATAGCATTTAGCATGTTTAAGAAAATACAGTATCACTGGAGTGTAGAATTTCAGGAGGAGAAAGATACAGCTGAATCTTAAAGGATCTGGTATGTCATGGTAAAGAGTTTGGATTTCACCATACTGAAAAAGAAAAATCCTAAAAAGTTTTAATCCAGAATGGCATGTTCAAATTAGCATTTTAGAAATGCTACTCCAGGGTATTGTCAATAATGGATTAAAGTATGGCTAGGCTAGTGACAGGAGCATAACTTATGAAATCATTAGGACAATCATAGCTCAGAGCAGGGTGGATTATGAACTAAGGCAAAATTATGAATTTTGACAGTGAGGTAAAGTGGGGGGGAAAGGGCAAGGAGAGGGATTTAGGAGGTATAATTGGTAGTATTGGGTGACAGATTGAATATGGATGGCTGAGGTTGGGTTGGGAGTCATGGATGCCTCCCAAGATTCTGGTGAGAGTATCTGGTTACTTGATGGGACCAGGGAAATATAGGAAGGATAACAGACTAGATAGAAAAAAGAATGTGAGGTTTTTTTTTTTTTTTTTTTTTTAACATATTGATATTAAGGACATTCAAATAGACATGTCTGATAGTTTTGTGTGTGTGTGTGTGTGTGTGTGTGTGTGTGAAGTCTGGGTTACCTGTTTAGCTCTTAGGGTAATAATCAGCCATAAGACTAAAGTGATGATCCTGAAAAAGCAGGATAAGTAAAAAAGCCAAGGTTGGAATCCTAGGGAATACCAACATTTACAAAGTGAATTGAAGCAGAGGAACCTGCAAAGAAGATTGAGAAATGGTCTGAGTACATAGAGGGGATTTTAAGAAAGGAATAAAAGAATTTCAAGGAAAAAGGAATCAGTAGGATCAAATGCTCAGAGATATGGATAATGATGAAAATGTTAATGAAAATATTCAATTGCACATATTTGGTGACCTTGCAAAGTATAACAGAAACCAGATTATATTGTTGAGGAGGGACTGAGACAAGAAGAAATGGAGAAGTCTAGGCCAGAAGTTCTCAAAGTGTAACTCATGGACCCCTGAGGATCCTTGAAATTTTTCAGTCTATGAGGTCAAAATTATTTTTCATAATACTAGGATATTATTTTCCTTTTTTTTTAATACACTGACATTTCCCACTAAGGGTTCCAAAGCATTGTTGGGTAAGCTGGCTTGCTTCTTAGTATGAATCAAGGCTGTAGGACAAGACTATGCTAATAGTCATATTTTTTTACAATCATGTATTCATAGGTTTTTAAAAAATTTTTGTAGTAAATGGACAGAATTCATTTATTTATTTTTATGTGGTGCTAAGGGTCGAACCCAGTGCCTCACACATGATAGGCAAGCGCTCTGCTACTGAGCTACAGCCCCAACCCCTATTCATAGTTTTTTTAAAAAGCCAGTTTCATTTAAGAATGATATAGCATTTAAGATATAGCAGTAAAAAATAAATTTTAGTTAAATCTCAGCCCTTGAGTACATATCTTTTTTTTTTTTTTTCCCTTGGTACAGAGGATTGAACTCAGGGGCACTCGACCACTGAGCCACATCCACAGCCCTATTATATTTTATTAAGGTTAGAGTCTCACTGAAATTGCTTAGCACCTCGCTTTTGCTGAGGCTAGCTTGTTTGTGATCCCTTCCTGCCTCAGCCTCCTGAGTTGTGCTCCACTATGCCTGAATTGACTACATATCTTCTTAATATATTGTGTGATGAAAAGGGAAGTACTTATAAAGTGCTTCTGCTGTATAGTGAAATATGATGGTTGTCTTAAAACCACTTCACTAATTGTTTACATTAGGTGTCTTGCCTCTTCTTTCATAGAATACCATTTTTACTTGAAAGAATGACTGTCAGCCACACTATGATTAGTGGAAATAAAAAGTGAAGCATGTTTGTGGCTTTAAGGGAAATAACATTGTCATCAATGATAGAATTCCACATTTCAAGCAAAAAATTAGAATTTTAGACACCTTTATCTAACAAATATAGTTTGTTCATTTCTCAATACTTAAAGACTTATAAGATTTATGAAATCAAAAAGATTTGCAAAATATGCAAAACAATGCCAGTTTACTCACTAAAATTTTGTTTTAGATTACTTTTAATAAAATGTTACTAGAAATAGTTTATTTTTGTTTTTATTTTTCTGGTAGTGGGGATTGAACCTAGAGACACTGAGTTCAGTGTCCCCTGAGGTACATACCTAGCCATATTATTTTTAAAGTTGTGAAATAGGATCTTGCTAAGTTACCCAGGCTAGACTCAAAATCATAATCCTGCCTCAGCCTCCTGAGTTGCTGAGTCATTGCCACCATACCTAGCAGATTTGTTTTAAGTGAAATTAATACATAAATACTTTAAAATTTATTTTAATTTCTGAAAAACCCTTTGGGTTATTCAAATGTTGAGTTTATGAAATAGTCCTGAGACCAAAAAGTATGAGAATTGCTTATCTAGACTATTCTTTTCAGATGTTTGTTTAAGGAAAGAAAAGAGGTGAGGAACTAAAAGGAGATGCCTCAAGGGAGGTTAATTTTCAGTAGGAAGATTTAGCATATTTATATGCTTGGTAGTCAAAAAGCCTGTGTAAAGAAAGTACTGGAACAGATTTGGCTTGGGAGAATAGTGGGAGGGGCTAGCCTGATGCTACTGATATTAAGAGGAGGAATGGGTATAGATACAAATGCGTTTGTGGGAGTGTTAGAAGGTCAAGGTCTTACTGTCTTCTATTCTGAAGTGAGAAATGAGGTTAATTTTAATTCAAGAAGTGATGACTTTAGATTTGAGGACTGTGCTAAAGATTTTTAAAAGCTGGTGTATACAATGGAAGATGTCACTAATCCAGAATATATTAGGAATACAGAGCAAAAGTGAAAATATGTGAATAAGTAGTATTGGAAACAGAGTATACAATAATAGTTTTTTGTTGATAGTAACTAGCTCAGATATAGTTATAGTAACTGACAGAGCAGATGATTGGACTGATCTAGGATTAGGATTTTATTGATGGAATAGAAAAGATAAAAATGTTAGAGATAGTAACTAGGGACTCAAGTGACAAGTTATGATTGAAGATTCAAAATAAAACAAGTCTTAATTCTTTTTTCTTTAATCAGTAAATATTTGACTTCTAGTCTTCTGATCAATAAATCACACATATAATACACACACACACACACACACAATACACAAACACATTTAACTTTTTCGTATATAATTACCACTGAGTTCAGAGATAGAGTACTTACCTTGCACATATGAGGCACTGTGTTCGATCCTCAGCACCACATAAAAATAAATAAAGATATTGCGTCCATCTTAAAAAAAAAAAAGGAACTAGAAATAGGTAAAATTAATTAAAAATAAAGGTTAGTTTCTTTAAAAAAAAAAAAATTACCACTGAGCTATATCCCTAGCCCTTGAATTTATTTGTAGATAATCTTAAAGCCTTCATCTAATTTTTAATTTAATAATGGAGGTATTTATTAATTTCATATTTTTAGGAGTTTTCAAGGAATTTGTTATTTAGAGGCTGATATGTTCTATAAAAGAGAGGTTATGCCCACTGACCAAAGTCTTTTTATAGATCACTCCTACAGCGATAGCACAGAGATGGTGAAGATCATTGTGCATACTGTGCAGAGTCAGGACCGTGTTCTCAAGGAGCTCTTTGGTCATCTGAGGTAGAAAAATTGCTTTATTTCTTTTCTAAAAAGCCAGTATAAGTATACATATATATTGTTCTTTTCAGGTAATATGTTCTTTTTCAAGCACAATACCTTTCTTTGGCAACTATACTAGGCCAAAGAAAATTCTGGCAATATATTGGATAACTTGACCACAGTTGCATATACTTATAAATACTATTTGTATGTGTTCCTTTGGAGCTCAGTCATTAAATGTGATGCTAATTATGGTTCATTTCTCCAACTGGGTGTGAAGTATGGTGTACCGTACCATTTTGAGGGATGTGACAGTATCTGACACTGATTTAATCTCTCCAGCAAGTTGTTGGGCTGTAAGCAGAAGATTATTGATCTACTCCCCAAAGTGGAAGTGGCCCTCAGTGACATCAAAGAAGCTGACAATACTGTCATGTTTATGCAGGGAAAAAGGCAGAAAGAAATATGGCATCTCCTTAAAATTGCCTGTGTAAGTAATTATTAATGAATCATTTAATGTGACATTAAGTTACAGTTATTCTCTACAAAAAGGGATTTTTATCAGCATGAGCTGTGTCCTCTTGATGAAATGTACTTTGTATTGAATTGATGTTCATGTTCCTTGCCTAGTGTCTGACTAGCAACCAAGGTGCAGGGCTTCTGTATTATCACTCTCCTTTGCAGTCCCTCTGTTTTTATAGTCCTCCTGGCCCTGGGTCACTATGGTATTGCAAACCAACTTGAGGAGAGACATGATGCACAAATTAATGAAACCAGCCTTTGTTCACCTGGGCTTTTCCCTCCAATTAAAGTGGTTTTAGAAGAGTAGACATTTGGTTTTAGTCAATGAAGAAAAGGGCCAAGAACATGATAGGTAGTAGGGGTGTATAAAGGTAGGAAAAGTTTTATTAAGAAATATTCTGGTTGTCATATAAGTAGTGATAGAAATGTAAAGTTGTATATGATAAGAAAAATTGTGTGAATCAGCAGAGGTGCTGCATATAATCTTGTTGATTTTAATCCCCTTTCAGACACAGAGTTCTGCCCGGTCCCTTGTTGGATCCAGTCTAGAAGGTGCAGTAAACCCTCAGTCATCAGCATGGCTGCCAACTTTAGCAGAACGTGAACAGCCTCTGTCATGCGTGGTAACTCCTCAAGATGGGTGGGTTCACTTTGTAACAATAGATAGTTGTTTTTTCAGAGCAGTTGTAGAAATGAGGCAATAGAATATAGTGGTTAAGGAAGTCGTCAATGCCTTCAGACCAGGTTTGAGTCTTGACTGTCCCTCTCTAATAATCTTGGGCAATTTACTTGAATTTTTAATTTTTTTTTTTTTTAGCCTGTAAAATGAGAATGTCTTAGAATTGCTGTGAAAGTTTGATTGGACAATGTATATAAAATGCTGGGAAGTAAATATTTAGCAATTATTACTTATAATTATTAGCTCAATACAAGTTCTAAGACCTGTAATCATTTTTCTCTACAAGAAATTTTGCATTTATCATTTTGGGGTCCTTGATTGCCCTTTTAATAAATTGTTGAGATCGATTTTACTTTATAACTTAATATTTCTAAAAATCAGACTTTTTTCAGTGCCTTAAATCAATTTTGCAAATAGGATCTCAAGTTTGAAGGCCTGTATTTTCTTTTATTAGTTCCTACTCTTCTACTAAAAGCTGAATGACTATTAATCTCTATTATTTTCTTATAAGATGTGTCATAATCAGAGCCAGTGGCTCTTTTCTAGCTTATGTATTGTCACTTTTCTCACAACTCGAATGGAGCTCTCTACAGCACTAGCATTTCCTGGAATCTCCTCCAATAATTAGTTTTACAGAAGTACAGCCATTGTTACTTCACTGCTCAGGTGGTCATGCAGTTGCACACTTTGTACTCTTTTTATGAGAGAAAAAACACATAGCAGGAAGGCAAGCTGATATCTGGTATTTTATTTTTTTAAGGATATATCTTGGGATCATTATAGATTTGGCCCAATGTATGTATGATACATCTACAAGTATAGTATAGGTTATAATTAATTATATAGACTTTAGGAAACATTCTGTTAGAGTTCAAGGAAGTAAATTTTATTACATTTTTAACCTTTTGCTTTCATTAAATAGGTTTGTTAGGGGATGCTAGTGTCACCTCTACAAGTAATTTCCAATAGGAAGTTGTGGTTGTTTGCAGAAGTGTACCTAATGGGCTTTTAAAATATATTTTCTGTAGAAATATATTATTAAAGGAAACTTATTTTAGTTTTAACTACCAAGGATTAGGGGCCGTTAGCCTGTTTTTCCATCCATTGAATAAGAGTTGAATCAGCATTTTGTTCTAAGCTAATAGTGGCTATAATCCTGGCCTAGAACTGACTAATGTAGAGGAGGGACTGAGGTTTGGTAAGAGGAAAGTGTGAAGGAGAAAATCTGAACCAGGGTCTCCATCAAATTGAAACTTCCAGGATACATCATGGTTCTAAGTGGCTCTCCTATCCCACTGTTTTCTTCTGTGATTCTCTGTGATTTCCTTTTCATTTCTTCTGTGATTTCCTTTTCATTTCTATCATCTGTAGTTTGCAACCAGTTTTTCACCTTCCCTGATCTCTGCAGAAGAGACTGTACTTTTGAATCTTCTCTCCTACATTTGTGTTTGTGAAGTAAGCATGCTAGTGTTTTTGCTATTTGTAAAAGGAAACATTCCAGAAATAAATTTTGTCTGCACCACAAGGATCTTTCTCCCTGACACCCAGTTAGCATTTTGAGGGGAGAAAATTGTGTGTGTGTGCACGCACACATACTATTTATGTTTCAGAGGAAAGTGTGATTGAAGTTTAGTGGACTTATTATGAAAGTTAGGCAGTTATAGTGGACTTATTATTAAAGTTAGGCGCAGGCAGCAGAGACTCTGGCCCTAGATGGGAGGGAAGAAACTATAAAGAGTATAGGAGTCAGCTGCTTTGGGTGCTGGGCTATAGGAAGGGCAGTGATCTTCCTGACCTAGAAGAACAGAAAGAATTCATATGCCCCTTTGCTGAATTTGAAAATATTTAATTCTTTTATCCCACAGGGAGACTTTAGCACAAATGATAGAAGAAAATTTGAACTGTCTTGGCCATTTAAGCACTATTATTCGTGAAGTAAATGAGGAACAGGGCAGTAGTATGATGGTAAGTTTTGTGTGGATATGGGTGTGTATTTTAGGTATGCTGGATACGAAGGGTTAAGTTTCTGTGCTAGCCTTATGTGGCATTCAGGATACATGTAGGGAATAGAAGCAGAGGAAAAAGTATATGAGGAGTATCCTCAAACTCAAATCCCCATTTTTGTTACTCAGATGTATACTTAGGATTATGTCATCAGTAAATATCAACAATTTTGGTCAAATTAAGCTTTCTTTGCAGTGTGATCACTGAAATAGAATGGGTTCAGCAATCAATTTTATCCAATAAGATGGGACTTGTACTATAATTCTAATATAGTCCGTGCTGCATATAAAATGAATTATGTTAAGATAGTTGTAGTTAATAAAAGTAACTAGGTTAAGATTTGGTTACTATATTGATTCATTAAAACTTGAATAAACTACAATAAAATGTTTACTGAATTAACTTTTACAGCATTTAGTCTCAATATCAACTTTTTCATCAGAATAATTATTTGCCTCAAATTTTTATGAAAAGTCTTTAAAATATTTTTAAGATGACCAAAAAATGAGGATAAGCTAAACTACAATTTGTAACTTCTGTGTTTTTGCTTTTTTAACCTTTGATTATAAAATATCCAAACATACAAAAAACTTCAAGAACATCCATGTACTTATCACTTATAGTCAACTTCTAATTTTAACTTTTTCATGCCTGGTTTTAGAATCTTGATTGGAGTTGGCTAACAGAATGACTTGCTACTTGTTCACTGTCCTCAAACCTATGGAAGTTGTTGCTGCACATGTTGGAAGTTGGTTTTTCCTCTATGAAGCTATTCTTCTTCACACACCAGTCAGTGGAAGCAATGACTGTGATCAAAAACTACCAAGATTTTACAAGCACATTATCCTGATTTTTGAATAAAGTAAACTTTCAAACAGGATTTTATTTTTTAAAAAGTCACTGGACATATTTAGATTTTTGTTTTAATACTATAGCTACTTTGGAGCATCATTGGAGCTTCTTCAAATCCGGTAAAACATTACTTGTTTAACTGACAATAGTACCTTCTAAAGTTTTAATTTTTAGGTATAAGGCCATAGTATTGTACATAGAACATGCATTTTAAGTAAAAGTGTATACTTATGTTTCTGTGGAAGAAACTGTTCACAAGTTACTTCTTGAAAAATAAGCCTTACTTCCTTGTGTTGCACTCATTAAGTGCTCTTCCTGGCATAAGGAGTTGGCTCGATCCCATTTTTAATTTTACTACATATTTTAACAGTGTCCCCTTCTTACAGAAGGGATTGTGCATCTGTGCCTTTCATACCAGTTGAATGATAAAATATGTTGTGCGCTATATGTATATGTATTTAAGATGTACATTTAATAATATCAAAGACATACCTGTTAATTTATAATGTATTTGAAAATTTATGTTTTTTTTTCATTTGTAAAAATGGGTTGTTTAAACAATCAAGTCTTGTCATACAAGTTTATAAGGTCTACATTCCCTTATCTGAAATTGTAATTTCAAAAACCAAGAAGCTTTGAAAACAAGGTTTTCATAAGTTTGGTGACAAAATTAATTTGCTTTCAAATCTAATCTGAACTGATATTGAATCTGTTTATCCCATTTAGTGTGAATATTCATGTAATTTGCTGCAGAAATATTAACATTTTTGATTATTGGGGGGGTGGAATTATGTCACAGACTCTTGAGGGTTAATGTAGTATGTTATATGCACTAAATTCCTTTCTAAAGTCTGAAAATTTTATGATTCTGAAACATCTGGCCCCAAGGCTTTCAGATAAAGGATGTGGATCTCTATCTTCTGTTAAATAATTTAGAAGGTATTATGTGTTTTAAAAAATGTGAAATGCTTTTATATTTTAGTTTTTCACTTTGTATATTAAACAATTTTTAAATTCCATTTTGAATTTCTACTCATTACAAGAACCAGTTTATAATATAACAGTTGAATATGGAATTTGGGAAAATATGAAGGTTCATGGAGTAAAATTGGAGCACAGAATTATGTGATAGGCTATCAAGTATGGTAAATATTGGGCAACTTCTTTAATATAGTGGTTTCCCTTTGTTTCTCTAAAGATAGTAATTCCATCCCTACCAGCTATTATAACAGGTAGTCTCTATTATAGTTTCCCTAGTTCTAAAAGGCTTTAATAATAAACATTACTGAGTACCTGTTGCTCAGAAGATATTAGTCTAGATATTAAGATCAGAAACAACACAGGCAGTTCAATAAAAATACTTACCTGGAAGTCTGAACATTGATGGCTATTGTTCAAGAATTTTTTTCAGCAATCATTCATTTTCTAAATATCGTTGTAATAATTGAGTAAAGATTTGCTACATGGTGGGGTCCATTTTGCTGATATGTGGATAGGGTCTTATCCAGACAGCTTGATCTACCTGGTTTGGACAGGTGCTATTAGTCCGAACAGACTGTTAAATAACTCCAAACTTGCGTGGACTACTTTGTTTGTGTGGACTACTCTTTTTGGGGGGTAATAACTTTTCAAAGTTGAATGAAAGTTGTGAACTCTAGTCTAAGCAATATTATGACAAATTAAGAGAAATGTATACACAAAACCCAGGGGCTGGAGCAAATTGTTTTTCATTCATTTTGCTTTTTTGGAAGTTAAGGTAGCTAAGCTCTGCAAATACCATTTATCTAGGAGCAGACAAGAACCCAGACATTTCTAGGTAATAAAATCAAATGAATGGCACAGGTAAGTGTATTTATCAAAAGGAGTAGCTACAGTTATCTCATTCTGTTTACCTTTTCTCACTTCCACTGCTAATAACTACTGTTATAACTTTGGACCTGTAGTTTCCTAATCCCATAAGGTCCCAGCCTCCAGTTTGTCTCCACTTTCAGCCATTTTGCAGATTCATTGGCTCTAAAATATTACGTCCCTCTATTTCCCTGCCCAAGAGATTAGGAGTTCCAACTCTAGTCTATCTTGTGCAGATGTGGCCACACCAGGCAGGCTACTGTCCTCTCAAGGCTTACACCAACTTATTCAAATATGAATGTCCTTATTTATTTCCCTCGTATTCATCCACCTCACTAAAACCTTACCCTGTCCTTTCCCCCTTTTTATTTTTGGTAATATATGCACATGGTGCAGAATTCTTGAAGAACAGAAGAAAATGCAGGGGGGAAAAAGTATTTCTGTTGGTTAGCCAACCAGTCCCCCTATCAGTAGGACAATGCATTCTATACTTTCTAGATCTTGTCCTAGACTAGCCTACTAAACCACACCTTACTATCATAAAAGATGTTAAGGAACCTCAGTCACTTCTTTTTGGTCTCCCTGGAGGACAGGTCCCCAAGCACGGCAAATATTTTGCCCATTTTATTCCTGTTTTCTCTGTGGCCTTCATAAAACCCTAGTCAGTCAGCATTCTAGCACATAAAAAATAAACAATAACTTGGCGAGTGAATGATGCAGTTAGATCGGAATAGCTTCTTCGTCTGAACTTAAATAGGACTTTCTTTGAAACAAGCAGGTTACTCCTGAAATGCAGAGTCTGAGCCAAAACCACGTGCTTGCCCCACACATTAGAAGTGGCCATATACCACAAAGGATATTAAAAAGTAACAGCTCGACACTTAAAGTGAGGAAGTAGGTTTTCTGCAAAAGAACTGAGAAGTCTCCTATTCGAGTGGCCCTTTCCATTCCTCTGCCTCCCTGCTAGTCCAGACTACCAATTTATCTTCTAGAGCAGCTGATAAGTAGTACACGGAAAAGGACCTGACGCTCCTTCGCAAGGCATTGCGCAGCCTAGAGGCTGGGAGAATTTTGTCCCGCCTGCTCCCCGTCTAGCTAGTCACGGAGGGGCGCTGCGTCTGTGTGCGTCCCCGCGCAGCCGCAGTGCCGGCGAGTGGGCGGGACCGGTGGTTGGCGGCGTTTGGCGCGTCCGGGGAGGCGGCTGCACGTGCGGGCGGGGGCGATGCGTCACTGATCGGTGAGGAGCGGCGGAGGGGTCGGCCTACCTCCGAAGCCTGCGGCTTGGGACCCTTAGCAGTTAGTGCTTTCCTCCNCGGCTTGCCTCCGGGGGAGTGGCCGTCGAGGAGAAGGGTTGCCACGCTCACCGCGCAGGGGCGGGCCGCGGGCCACTGAGGCGGAGGGGTTGACAAGGGGAACGCCTGCTAAGCGAGGAGAGCAGAATGAGGGGAAAGGGGTCCGGGACTCCCCGTCTTAGATGGAGAAAGCGCGCCAGGTCTCCTGGAGGGAAAGGGTGGAAATTAGAGGGGGCGAGCCTGTTACTTCCAGACTGAGGGTCCTTTCCTCCCTCACGCAGGAGGAACAAGGATGAATATGACTCAAGCCCGGGTTCTGGTGGCTGCAGTGGTGGGGCTTGTAGTTGTTCTCCTCTACGCCTCCATCCACAAGATCGAGGAAGGACATCTGGCAGTGTACTACAGGTGAGCAGCATGTGCGGTCCACCAGGTTCTAGAGCAGACCCGGTACTTACGTCAGAGTGGAATCTGGGAAGTTGTTGCCACTGCAGCATCCTGGGAGTACTTCCCAATCCGGAGAAGAGATTTTTTTAATAACCCTTGAGAAAGCACGGGGTGAAGCAGAATTTTGCGGAGCACCCTCCAAGTGTTAGGCAGTTTTAGTGTTGTGTTTGCTTTGTGCAGAGGTTAAGACTCAGGAAAGGAAGTAGTCACTGTAACTGAAGAGATATATTAATAATTTGTAATCGGTACATCTGTACAGGCTTTTAGTTTGCCACTCCAGATGCTCTTTAGGAAATCTCGTCCTATTTATGTTTTTTCTATTTTTCCATTAAAAACCTTCCAGTGACTGGTTATGTTTTATAAGCTTTTATGACCATGTCAGTTGTTTTGTCCTTGGTTCTCAAGGAATGTAAGCCCAACACTGATGGGCTACTCCTTACCCATTCAAATCAAGGAAAGAAATGTATGAATTGTGTTGCGATCTAGTTAAGCTGGAGTAGTTTTTCCTTAAGCATAATAACCACCAATTCCTTTTGATATAGACTAGTAAAAGAAAACAATTTGTGGAGAAATTGGGCCAGTGGTGTATTCAAAAAGAGGTTTAACCTTTTGCATATTTTCATCATCCACCTAAAACTGGTATTTCTACTTTTATATGCATCCTGAATTGTTTTTTTTAAAAAAGTACAATTTTAATGGCGTATCTTAGCAAATGGAACTCTAGCATAAGAAATGACAGCTTTGTCCAGATTTTCATCCAATTTGGCATTGTCTTTCTGACAGTAAAGGAGAGAATGTTTCAAGAAACAGCTTTCAGAGAATTATCAATGAACCTCAAACAGTTCATCTTTTCTTATTTTTGTGGCTTCTTTGCAAACCTAGGACTTCTTTGTTAGGTTTGCTCCCCAAATACCTCTTTTTTATAGTTTTCAGCATACTGAAATTCCAGAATTTGGTGAACAAGTTCATATGTTGCCTGTTTATAGTTTGAACCTTCCCTCCGTTTATCTTTCCATGCTAAATTTTTTTTTGTTTTTATACAGAAACTTTATGTTCCCAGTATTTTAGTTGTCTTGCAGATAGATAAAAGAATTATGTGCCTTAGAAATTTCCTCTTTCCTTGAAAGTTTGCATTGCTATCTTCTTTTTTTCAACCTAGTGATTAAATGTTCTAGGTTCTGATTTGCCTCTTGTTATGTACAATTAAAGTACCTCAACTAAGAGCCATTAGAATTTTTTTCACAAATATTTCTCAGAGGGCTAAAGATCAAAGGGAAATCCTTTGAACCTGAAAGTGGTGCTGGAAACCCAGAGGTATGGATGGTAAAGCTTATGAAACAAGGTGTAACATTGCAATTTTACTTTTACTTTTTTTTTTTTTAAACCGTTTTAGCTACGTAGGTATTTTAAGCTGGGTTTGTTGGCATGAGTAACTCCTCTGAGGCTTTAATAGCTTAGCCACGAGTAAAATTCTATAGCATTTTAGGTTTGAAAAGTAAGACCTATAGCATTTTGGGTTTGAAAAGAGAATTTCTCTTTATAATTTTGTCAAATTGAAATATCTCTTTGCAGGGGAGGAGCTTTACTAACTAGCCCCAGTGGACCAGGCTATCATATCATGTTGCCTTTCATTACTACATTCAGATCTGTACAGGTGAGTGATTCCTAGGGATTCCAGAAATACAAGTGTGACAAGTTGCCATATTCATGGGTAGAGATAGATTTCCTTATTGTTTAAGCAGATGTTGTTATTTACTTAAATGCAGGAGTTCAGAGTACAGTTGTCACAGAACAAGTTATGATTTTGAACTATCTCACATTTGAAGTAAATTAGAAGTGTGAGCTAGGCAGTTTGGAAGGACTGACTTCTACCATCTGTATAATGTTATGTAGCAGGTTTTCTTTTGCTTCTGTTAAAACAAAAGCAAGAATTAGAAACACAACTAGAAATACAAGCAAGTGATTACGGTTAGATTACTTTTTGGTTTCCATAGAGGCAGGCTCCTGGGCTACTATTAACATGAAAGATCTGAATTTTTATACACAGCTTTTCTGCCTCAGTTTTTGCCTGATACATTAAGAACAATTTTATGTGGTATTTTGACAGGATCCCAGAATATTTGAAATAAGTGTCTGGTTATTGAAAAGAATACCTTTCCCATGGGAGACACTTAATAGGTATCTTTTGACATAAGGTAACAAAATAGGATTAGACTATTATAACTTTTGCATATTCATTATGATCATACATCTTTGGATTTAGAAGTTTGTCTACCATCTGCTGCTAATTTTTCAGGAATCAGGAAAATTCAGTGTTATTTAATCTTATAATTTTAATTCTAGGCTTCCTGCTGAGTGAGTGCTTAATTATGAATAACTAAATCCCCCAGATTTTCTTCCAGATCCCTTGTAGACGGCTTAGGAAAAGACTTGTATTTATTGAAGTGAAATGTGGTGTTCTTTCCCTGGTTACACTGATTTCCATTTTATTTTCCCATATTTGTTCATTTTTGCCTTGATTGATGAATGCTATCATGTCTTCACTTGCCATCTTTCCCTCCATTCCTCTTCTCCTTCCTAAATCTGGTCAGCCATTTTTAGGTTCATACCAGATTCCTTCTCTTCTAATCTATAGCTCTTTAAATCTGTATTATAAAGTTTGACCCTTGGTCTTATGTCCTTTAATAATAATTCTCTTGTATTGTTTTCTAAATTTCTGTGTGTGTTTTCTTTCCAGAAAATCTCTTTTAAGTTTCTTGAAGTCAAGAGCTATAACACATTTATATTTCTGACCTTTCTATTTGTGGTAGAAGTTGTTACAATTTGAGAACTGATTTCTCAGAAATGTGATGTAGTGAAGATGGGGACTGCAATCAGTTGATTCCATGATTTGATAAAATCACTTCATTCTTGTAGACGTCAGTTATTCCTCCGTGAAAGAAGGAATTTTAATTGCATGACCTTACCAACAGCTTCAGCAGTCTATAATGTTATTACACTGGTGCCATTAAGCAGATTTTAGAGTTTAATTGCATATATAACAATTATACTATATGTGATATGTATATATTTTATATATAGAGAGAGAGAGAGATTGAGATTCAAATGAAATTAGTAGAAAGATTTCAGCTTAAACTAGTATAATTTGCATCTACAAAAAATTAAATGTGGAGCCGGTGTCCTTCTTTATATATGAGACAGTAATAGTCTAGGAAAGAATTACACTAATAAAATTTTTTTTAAGAAAGTGTTCTTATAAGACATAAAGAACATAATTTTTAGGAATTTTTGGAACACATTAGAAGACATAACCCAATGTCAACAAATGTCTTAACAAACTTGATAATTGAAAGAAATACATTTGAATGTGAAATCCTATATATGGAGAGAAAACAGTGCTTAGAGAAATTATACAAAAACCTTCAACTTAAAGTATACATAACATAGAGTCACTTTTAAAATTAATATTCTGTCATACTTGGAAAATAATTTTTTTTTAATATTTATTTTTTAGTTGTTGTAGTTGGACACAATTCCTTAATTTACTTTTATGTGGTGCTGAAGATTGAACTCAGGGCCTTGCACATGTTAAGCAAGCACTCTACCGCTGAGCCCCAGCCCCAGCTCAGAAAATAATTTTTAAAGAATATAAAAGTACATAGATAGAGTATATTAAATTGAAGATTTAACACCGAACTAATTACTAGTTCTTCTTAGTTTAAAAGTTGGCTGGGCAATATCCTTTAGGTTTAAATAGGAATGCATATTTTACTTTATGTGGAACATGGAAATTGAATTAGTATGGTGGTTTGAAAGAAATAAAATAAATTAAACTCATTTCATCATCAGCTCCCCTCACTTTACCTAAAACTATTATAAATGCTTACCATCATCCCACTCTTTCAACTCAAGAATTATATTTTCTTCTTTTCTCTTCTGGAATTTTCTATTTAACCAAATATCACATCCTTTCTGTATTATGTCTACTGGATTGAGCATTCAGTTTTCATGATCTTTACTAAATTAACCTAAATAAAGTAATTCTTTAGCTTTCCTACTGATTTTCTTGCCTCCAGATAAGATGAATGATGAGAACTGCATCACATATGATCAAAGGAATTAAGTAAAAGACATTTTCCCCCAAAGCTGGTGATTGAATTCAGGACCTTATGCATGATAGGCAAATACTCTTAACTCTGAGCTATGTCCTCAGTCCTTCAATTTTTTTGAAAGGTTTATTTTATGACTGTATATAAGATGGACTAGAAAAAAAACTTCCATCCAACATTCAGGGGCCTCTACCTAATATATTCTCTTCTCATAAGTCACGTCTTATCTAAATTGTGCTTTCTGCTTCAAACCAACCAATCTTCTTCCTGTCACATGTATACACAAGTTTGTCTTCAACTTTTTGTAATTGAATGTGGTATTTATTGAAATTAAGATGTTCCTCTGCTTCCTTTGTTCTTATTACTCCCCCTCTAGATTTGGCTTGTAAATACTTCACCTAAGAGAGCTTTTCAAGCTATTATTTTATTCCCTGTAACTTAACACCCAAAAGTTAACTTTATTCTCTGTTATTTTGTACCTGTTGATGGATTGTTTTATAAGGATTTTGTGTCCTGTGCAGGATTAGGACATTTTGGAAACAGGAACTAGGCTTCATTTTTCTTTTATATTCCATAAAATGGTATGTTGCTGTCACTTGGTAAGGTGCATTGTGTCTAGAATATACTTATTAGCAGCTGACCTGTTTGAGGCCTTAGAGTACAAGTAGGAAGTCATTCTGATTCAAACAAAGGTGTGACATGGCAGAGCGATTCAGTACCAGATTGTTGGTTCACTAGGAGAAAGCACTACTGGTTTGGCACTTATATTAAAAAGGAAACTTAACATGTGAGAGATCACTAGGTCCTAAACTAAAAATATTGACTGTCGCGTTAGAGAAGAAAGATTGCTGTTAAGTTCAAGGGTAGCTTTGAGTCATAAGGTACTTGTACACATAAAATAGTTATCTTTTATCTTCATTGTAAATAGTAATGTTAGCAGTGGAATCAAAGTTCAGAGCACAAATCTTGACCATAGTGCCTTGTGGGTGAGCTTTTGTAGTTTGCTGTCCCTGGGTAAGTCCAGGCAAATAAGGAACTCCAGAGTTTTTTACTTACTAGCAGATTGAACATTGAATCTTTCCTAGTGCATTTTAATTGAACCTTAGTTATAAAATCTTGTCTGTCTCAAGTCGCATTTCTAATAAGATAAAAAAAGAAATGACTACTCTGATACTTAATCTTTGGGGAACTAAAATTTTGATGAAGTTCTCCTGTTCTTTCTCTCAGAGCCCTCCAGAGATTTGCCTCTGGAACTGGCAGCTCTTTGACAATATGTGTCCTGAGTTTTATTTGTTTTTCCTCCCCAGACAACTCTACAAACTGATGAAGTTAAAAATGTGCCTTGTGGAACAAGGTAAGCTTTATCCTTGTTGACCACCCTCCCTTAGTTCAGATGGAGTATTGTTCCTAAAATTGTGATCACTTAGGCACTTTTCAAATAAGCATGATAGTAACCCAGAGGGATTTCTGATATAAGCATTATTTGAGAAAAGATCTGTCTTCAAATAGGAACTTTCCATCTTAGGAACCAATAGGGTGCTATTGAAAAAGGTAGATTTTTCAGAACCATTATAACTAACTGTATATCAGTGTTACTACATCTGTTTTAATGATTCTTTTTTAAGGTAGACTTTATTTTTTTAGAACAGTATTAGGTTCATAGCAAAATTGAGCAAAAAGTACAGTGAGTGTCCTCCTCTTACCCTGCCCCATATGTCTTTATTGACTTTTCTAAACTTAGTTTCCTCATTTGTAAAAATCAGGCAAAAGCAGTTATTATAAGGATTAGAATTAGTATAAACGAAGTACTTATTTCAGCACTTGACCCAGAGTAGATGCTCAATGAAAAGATAGTTTAAAATTAATTCATTTCATCATCTTATCTGTAGTACTAAATGCCATCTAATTTAGAGTTTCTGATTCAGTAAGTCTGGAGAGGCCTTTTTTCTCCCCTGACAACACTACAAACTAATGAAACTAAAATATGCCTTGTGGAACAAGGTAAGCTTTTCTAACAAAAGTTTCTGGGTAGTGCTGATGCTTCTGGTCTGAAGACTTCAATTTGAAAATTGCTGCCCTAAAGAAGTTTAGGGAAAGAAAGGCAAGCGAGGACCAAATTATTTCTAGAGAATACTCACTACATTGAAGTGTATTAAAAGAAGAATGTCAAGTTCAAGGTATTTTTTAAATCACCTATTTTAAATGATCTGAAGTAATATTATAAGCCTACAAAGAAGCTTTTGACATATATAAAAGGACAGAGATACTTTTAAATAGGGACCATACTCTTCATATTTTAAGTTAATGTATTTGATTGTCAAGTTCTGTCTAGGTCTGTCTGTAACTCTTCTTTATGGATTCTATTTACTGGCTCACATTTGTCTCATTTCTTTGATTTTTAGTGGTGGGGTCATGATCTATATTGACCGAATAGAAGTGGTTAACATGTTGGCTCCTTATGCAGGTATGTTAACTATCTGTCATTTTTATAGTTATAACCAGAGTATTATAAATGAGATATTTCCTGAGGAATACGAAGGCATTTTTAAAGTTTTATAACCTCATTGATTACTGATAAATATAAAGGATTAATCATTGAATATTTTCCATTACTATAGAACAGAGGTAGAAATAGGTCTCAGGCTAGGCATAGTGATACACATCACCTATAATCCCAGTGGCTCCAGAGGCTGAGGCAGGAGCATCCTAAAAACAAGGACAGCGTCAGCAATTTAGTAAGGCTCTAAGAAAAGTAGAAATAAAAATAAAAAATGAAAGGTCTTGGAATGAGGCTTAGTGGTACAGCATCCCTGGATTCAGTCCCCAGTGGGCACCCCCACACACCCTGCAAAAAAAAAAAAAATATATATATATATATACGTAGA
>NW_025999999.1:5450900-5539945 GCF_001458135.2 Marmota marmota marmota | reverse complement strand
ATATATATATATATATATATATATATATATGTATGTCACAGATTCCGGACAGAATTGATTTTCTACAACTCCATGATTTACTTGTCTCTGAGCTTAGTGTTTCTAAGTGCAAGATGGTCATTGATTATTTCTAGAACAGGGATATAGCATTGTATCCAATGAGAATAGGAGGTAATTTCCTTTTATGATAAAAGCCTATAACTGATCATTTCCTTGAGTCACACTGATTTTTCATCTTAGAGAAATCTTTTCTAGTTGAGATTTGCTATAACTTGGAAAGCAACCACAAAGTTCTTGGTGTAGGGGAAAGCATTTTCCTGGTAAAAGATAAAAACTTACAGATAGAGTAGGTAATGTTTAATTCAGAAACTTAATTGCAAGTCCTGAAAAAAAGATAGAACATTTTGTCTTTAATGATGATAATAAAATTTGCATGCCTAGTATGTAGAAGATATATGTTTGGCAAGAACAGTTTAAAAAGGTGAAGTTATAGCTTTTGCCACCAAGGAGTTTTTATTTTACTTGAGAAGACTTAATACAGACTAGAGAGAGAGAGAGATTAGAATGTGAGATTCTGATTATGACAAATTTCACATCACTGATACAGGTACAAATAGTGAAAAGGTTTCAGAGAATAGCAAATGTATCATGTCAAATGGATTTGAGTCATATTTTTAAAGATTAAGTATTTTCCTAGTCTTTGTACATCCAGTTGGCCCTCTGTATCTCACAGATTGAATGAACCACAGATTAAAATTATTTGGGAAAAAATTATGTATATACTAAACATACAGACTTTGTTTCTCTAAACAATGTAGTGTAACGACTATTTACAAAGTACTTACATTGTATTAGATATTGCGAGTCATCTAGACCTGATTTAAAATGGATAGAAGGATATGCATAATTTATATGCCAATAGTACACCTTTTTATATACATGTATAAAATTTGATATCACTTTGATGTTTTGAAACCAATCCCTTGTGGATACGAAAGGGATGACTGTACTTTACCTGGTCAAAAATCATTGGAATGGATTATGATTGAAAAAAAAAAAAAGTTGAGCACAGTATTACACACCTATAATCCTAGCTACTCAGGAAGCTGAGTCACAGGATCACAAGTTCAAAGCCATTCTAGGCAACTTTAGTGAGATCCTGTCCAAAATAAAAAGGGCTGGGGGTGTAGCTCAGTGCTTGCTGAACATGGATGAGGCCCTGGTACCCTATTACCACAAAAAAAAAAAATCCCTAGTACACACAGATACAAAAAGAAAAAAGGAAGAAGTTAGCTCTAGTCACAGCTAAATAGGAAACTTAGATCGCCAATTCATTTGGAAAATGATCAAGCCACATGATTTAGTCAGCAGTTATATATTGGTGGCCTATCCATCAATTGTGGTCTGGAATCCAGTTGCGTCTAATATCATACATGAGAAGGCCAGTGGGGCAAGTCTTTGTGTCTGAAGCCAGGCACAAAAAGCAGCCTGTTTTACTTGTTTAGTTGGTAGAACATAGATTCTGACGTGGTATATTATGTACTTTGGGGGATATTTCTGAAATTCTCTGGTTCTTAACTTCCTACTTTGAGAAATTCGTGATTTTGGTTTTTGGTTTGGGGTTTGTTTGTTTGGCTTTTTGGTAGTGGTGTTTTTTTGTTTTTGTTTGTTGGTGAGAATTAAGGACTATTGTATGTAAATTGCCTGACATTGAGTCTAGTATAGTAATTAGTCTAGTATAGTAATTCTCTTTTAGCCTAGTGTTTTGTTTGGTTGGTCAGTTGGGGGTTTTTTGTTTGTTTGTTTGTTTGTTTTTCCTTTTTGAAGTACTGGGAGTTTGCATAGGACCTTGTGGTTTTGCTAGGCAGGCAATCTACCACTTAGCTACATACCCAACTTTTTTTTTTTTTTTTTTTTTTTTTTAGACAGGTTCTCACTAGTTGTTCAGGCTATCCTTGAACCTGAGATTCTCCTGCATCAGCCTCCTGAGTAGCTGGTATTATAGGCATGCACCATTGTTCCTGACTTAGGCCGGTGTCTTTTTTTACAACCTTTGTAAACTGCTTACAAAATGATCTTTTGTAGCTGCTATCTTCTTTTATTCTCATTATTCCTTAATTAATTCAGTCCCTCTTTACCTCTTGGCTAAACTTTTTCTAATAATCATCTTATACTTTTCCTCCTTTTCAATTCATCTTCACACTGCTGCCAAAGTACAAATCTGTGTCATGCCCTTACCTGAAAACTTTAACACTTACCTATTACTTCCAAAATAATGTACGCTTTCCTAAGTATAGAATTTGGGTTTTGCCTATTAGTGTTCTGAATGTAAGAATATCCAGAAAATTGAGCCCTATAAACCCATCAAGGTATGTGAGTTGTGTTTTGTTTTTACTATTTTGTTTGCACTTTTCTTCATGTATAATAATAATCCCTGTAACTTATCCTGGCGGATTTGAAGATACCTGGGTTATTGTTGTATGAAACAAACATGGTCGTACCTTTCCTTCAGTGTTTGATATCGTGAGGAACTACACTGCAGATTATGACAAGACCTTAATCTTCAATAAAATCCACCATGAGCTGAATCAATTTTGCAGTGCCCATACGCTTCAAGAAGTTTACATTGAATTATTTGGTAAGTGATTTGTTTTAAATATGAAAATAGAAATTTTTTAATTCATATCTTAAGTTAAAATTTCACATATAACTTGGTAGAGATCAGAAAAACTTAACTCACATACTATGTATTCTGGGTTTTTTGTTTATTTGTTTGCTTTTTTTTTTTTTTGGTACAGGGTATTGAACCCAGGGTCACTTAACCACTGAGCCACATCCCCAGCCCTTTTTTATTTTTTATTTTGAGACAGTCTCACTAAGTTGCTTAGGGCCTCACTGATTTGCTGAGGCTGTCTTTGAACTTGAAATCCTTCTGACTTAGCTTCTAAGTAGCTGGGATTACAAGCATGCACCATCATACCCAGCTGTATATTCTGTTTTTACTATGATATCTTACTAGAAACTCACTTTGTTGCTATCTTAATAGATAAATTGAGGAAATTTAGAATTGTGTTTGTGGGCTCCCTGAGGTAAATCCCCGTGTTTGAGATTTGGTAGTAAAACTGACAGGATATAGTTGTTTATTATCCAATAAATAAGTTTATCCAACATTAATATAAATTATTTTATTGGATAAATTTAATTTGGGGGTAAACTTAGATTATTTGCTTGTCATCTTCCTTAATTTACTAATTTCTTTCACTTTTGTGCAAAAGGAAAAGTATTTTTTGTGAAAGAATAATACTGTGGAAAATTTAGGTCTCATGCTCTGGTTTTGTTTTGCTATTAATACAATGCAAAAAAAAAAAAATGAGCATCATGAGATCTTTTGTTCTTGACTTCAAAAACAGATCAAATAGATGAAAACCTGAAGCAAGCACTACAGAAAGATTTAAATGTCATGGCCCCAGGTCTCACTATACAGGTAAGCTCTTTTCCAGGGAAGTTCTCTGGGAGTTTTGAGAGCTTTGAGTTTACTACCCCTTTCAACTGATTATTTATAAAGCAGTTATTTAAATGAAGTGCCTTGGTGATTTATAGAATACCTTTCATTCTGTTGTAGCTTACCATGGGTGGCATTCTTTTATGATTCTTAAAGGGAACTAATAAGCTGAGGAAACAAAATTCATATTTATCTGTTTATCAAATTCATATTTTGTTTACAAAGGAAATAAAATTAATATTCTACAAGGAAACAATTCATATTTCTGCCATGTGTGAGGCATTATTAAGTATAGTAATTATAATTATCAGCGTAAGAGTAATCCTTACCCTCAGTGAGATTATGTGTTAAAAAATTCAAGTCTAAGATTTGAACAACAATTGTAGACAAAAAAAAGATGTCACAAAGTTTATTTGATGAATTCATTGGACAGTTATTGCTATAATAGTTGAGAGGACATTCAATAAAGTATGCCTAATACTATAATAATTAATTTTTTTAGGTAAGTCAGGAAATTTTAATTTGAATTATATGGAGCAAAAGAGTGGAAAGGTATTTCAAGTGAGTGGGATGTTCTGAAGTAAAGCAAGGTAGCCAAGAATTTAGTGGTGGTAGTAGTGGTGGCATTGGGAGATAGGGTGGTGAGAACTTACACACCTACTTTTCTGAGTCATTGTGTTTTTAGCTGGTGGGTTTAAAACCATTAATGAGTTATTATAAAAATCAATTTTATTGGATCATTTTAAATAAGAATAGGAAAAGAAGTCAGAGGAAAATAAATATCATGTAGCAAGTTAAGTATTCTGGGAAATTTTCATTTTATGTGTCTAGGAGTGGGTGATTATATTGGGTGTCAATGCAAAATGTGTTTCGTACTCTGTCTTTGGTCAGTAACATTTAAAAGCCATTGCTATGGATCTAGATTTTCTGAGAAGTGGTAATGTGGCTTCTCTATTTTGCTTTCTCAGAGGCTCTAGGAGAGTTGTTGATTGTTGTGATGAACATTACTGCAGTTAAAGATTGCTATGGAGAGTGTGCATAAGTGATCATGTGTGTGCTTCTCACAAGCAAGACTGGAAGGGCAGGGTTTCTCTGTGGCCTCATTCCACAAATGACATAGCAGGTAAATTACCTGCTTTGGTGAACCACCAAAGTTAAGAGGTCATTTGAAAGGTAACTTTGCGCAATATTCTTGGTTTCTAGTCCGTTGTAACTTGGAATAGCTTTTTGATTTTAAAGATAGTTTTAAATGTGAATGTCAGAGATACTTAGGTTTTGACCAGATTGTTACTGTCATTTCTTTCATAGCTGCCTAGAATTCCTTGCTCTATATTACTTAGCCGTTTCTCTGTTCCTTTTTGTTGTTGTTGTTACTGAGGCTTGAACCCAGGTGTGCTTAACCGCTGAGCTACATCCTCATCCCTTTTTATATTTTTAGAGACAGGGTCTCACTGAGTTGCTCAGAGCCTCACTATATTGCTGAGACTAACTTTGAACTCCTAATCCTCCTGCTTCAGCCTCCCCAGCCACTGGGATTACAGACATGCATCACCTCACCCAACTTCTTCCAGTTTTTTGTTTTTTGGGGTTTTTTTTGTATTAACAAATAGTAACGAGCATATGTCCTTATACATAAAGATTGTCTTAACAAAGTGACTGTACAAATCCATGTTCCTGTCAGCAATTTATGCAAATACTTGTTTCCCTATGACCCCACCATTATTAGAACCAATCAAACATTCTGGTTTTGTCATATGGATAGATGTGAAGTTATTTCTCTCTCTTCAATCTGCATTTCCTTGGTTATTAATGAGGTTGAGCATCTTCTGGTATTTTTATACTCTCTTCTGTCAATGCCTATTTTTCTGTTATGTTTATCATTTTCTTACTGTTTGTAGTAGTTCTGTATATACTGGATTTTTTATGCACACATTTTTATACATACATGTATTATAGAAAAAAGGTTTTAGGAAAAGGATGAACTGTAAAATGAAACTCACCAGTAATCTTAACTATGCAGAGATAACAGTTTGTTGTTGCAGATGCTTCTTAATACAATAGATTTACTTCATCATCACTTTTAATGTTTATATATAATGAATTTCTATAGTTTCAGTTGTTTTACTATTATATGCATGTTGCAATGACTGTGCTTATGTGTACACCTGTTAAAGTACCCCCATTATGATAGATTTTTTTAATATCTTTTTAAAATATTTTTTTAGTTGTCAATGGACCTCCATTTTTTTTATTAATACATGGTGCTGAGAATTGAACCCAGTGCCCCACACATGCTAGGCAAGTGTTCTGCCACTGAGCCACAGCCCCAGCCCCCTTATGATAAATTTTTAAAAGTGGAATTGATGAGTCAAAGTGTGTGCCCTGTTTTGGAGCTTGACATGTATTGCCAGTTGCTTTTCAGAGAAGTTTTAGCCGTTCCTACTCTCGTCATCGGTATTAATGGGCTATAGTTTCTATTTGTTTTTGTGTTTAGACCCAAATAATTAGCAGATGCTTTGGGGAAGATTTACATAATAGTTTGTATTAATTATTGAGGTTGAATGCCCTAGGGTATGTATTGTCCACTTGCCTTTCATTTGTGAATTATTTATTGTTTTTGCTCATTTTTTTAGTTACATTTTTCTAATTGATTCAAATACACTATTTTTATGGGGGTTTTTGTTTTTCTATTTTGAATTAATGGAGATTGAACCCAGGGCCTTAGACATGTTGAGTAAGCATTATACCACTAAGCTACATCCCCAATCCTTTTTATTTTTTATTTTAATACAAGGTCTTGCTAAGCTGTCCCAGCTGACCTCAAACTTGTGCTCCTCCTGCCTCAGGTTCCTAAGTAGCTGAGTTAATTATAGGCATGTGCCACCACTTCTGCTGTAGCTCTTTTTGGTGTATGGTTTTTGTTTTGTGGTGCTGGGGATTGAACCAAGGGCCTCACACATGCTAGGCAAGTGCTCTACCACTAAGCTATATCCCTAGCCCTGAATCTTTTTTAAAAATGTACTTTTTCCCAGGTTTTGGGGGTTTTTTGTTTGTTTGTTTTTTGTTTGTTTTGGGGTTTTTTTTTCCTTTTTTTTCATTTTTCTTTTTCTTTTCTTGCTTTGTTTTTGCCATTTCACTTTTTTCCCCCTGAAATTTTGAAGTTTTAAACTTTTACTTAGTGATTTAGTGGTTTTCTTAATGGAGTCTTACTGGGCTGGCATGCTTGATACCTTTCACCACTTTAAAAGTATAGACATTTAAATTGCATCAGAAATTTCAAAATTTTTATCTAATTTTACAGTTATATTCTTAGATTTCAATCTTTAATTTGTCTGGAATCTATTTTGGTGTCAGTTATGAGATAGGGGTCCATTTCCACTCCAGATTAGTGGGGTGGCAACAGTAATTACTAATTTATCCTTCCATGTTCTCCCTTCTTTGAGTGATATTTGTATTATATGCTAAATTCCATTATATACAGGTATCTTTTCCTGAACTTCATTCTGTTTATAGATCTATTCTTATTCTTTTATTAGTTATTAAGCCCTTGTTTGGTCTTTTTTTAAACATCAAATCTACATCTCTTCTGTTTTTTTTTCTTTCTTGTTGGCTAATGTAGCTCCTTCCTCTAGGACTACTCTAGAAGTGTGGGAGTTGTCTTTGACAATCCATTGTCCTTAACATCTAATGAGTTCCCATGTTCTGTTGATTCTACCATCAAAATCCATGTAAGACCACCTGCTCCTCTGTTTTTTCTGCCCCTCCTTAAACCAAGACACCATTTCTTGCCTGAACCAGTAGCCTTTCTTCTTTTGCCTAATTTCACTTTTTCCCTTATCTACGTCATATTCTATAGATAGCAAGAACGATCTTTTAAATTTGTTTAATATATTTTTGTTCTTATAAAAAGTTATTGAATGAAAAACATGTAGCTTTGTAATGCATTCTTAAAGTGGAAAACAAGGTCTCCATTGTTTTGGTTGCTTTTGTCTTCTTTTAAAATAGTTTCTTACAGTAGTTAGTTGGAATACATTTTTAGAACTTCAGGTCTATTTTTCAACCTTTTTTTAAAATTTTTTTTTAAGATGTTGATAGTCCTTTATTTTATTTATTTATTTATTTACATATGGTGCTGAGAAATGAACCCAATGCTTCACACTAGGCAAGTGTTCTACCACTGAGCCACAACCCTAGCCCCATCAACCTTCATTTTTAACACATTACCATGTGGTTGTGGTAATTCAACTTTTTACTCAATTTTAAAATCTGGTAAGATATATCATCTACTTAGAAACAAAGGCTTTGATATTTTTGCCAGATGAGTTTTCATTTTTTATAATTTCAAGCTAGACCAGGTATCTAAATTAGCATTTAAGTTATAGGATTGTAGTCTATGGCTTTACTTGATCATATCAAGGCAAGGATATTTATCCTTTTTGTTTCTTTTAGAATTTCTGTGTTGGGGAGAAACTCTTCTTCTTCTTTTTTTTTTTTTTTTTTTTTGGTACTGGAGGTTGAACCCAACGTCACTTAACCACAGAGTCACGTCCCCAGTCCTTTTTATTGTTTTGTTCTTTTCAGATATACATGACAGTAGAGTATATTTTGACATATCATACATACATGAAGTATAACTTCCTGTTCTTGTGGTTGTACATAATGTGAAGTTAGACCGGTTGGGTATTCATATATGAACATAGGAAAGTTATGTCCGATTCATTCTATCCTATCTTTCCTATTTCTATCTTTCCTCCCTTTCTTTCATTCCCCTTTGTCTAATCCAGTGAACTCCTATCCCCCCTCCCACTTATTGTGTGTTAGCATCTGCATATCAGAGAGAACATTCAGCCTTTGGTTTTGGGGGATTGGCTTATTTCATTTAACATGATAGTCTCTAGTTCCATACGTTTACTGGCAAACACCATAATTTCATTCTTCTTTATGACTGAGTAATATTCCATTGTGTATATATACCATTTTCTTTTATATTCATTTTTTGAAGGGCACCTAGGTTGGTTCCATAG
The DNA here is from genome assembly GCF_001458135.2 of Marmota marmota marmota. Lineage (NCBI taxonomy): Eukaryota > Metazoa > Chordata > Mammalia > Rodentia > Sciuridae > Marmota > Marmota marmota. Next base: position 5,531,419 of record NW_025999999.1, on the reverse strand, counting down.
CTTAGCTATTGTAAATTGAGCTGCTATAATTTTTTTTTTAACTTTTGAGACATAGTCTTACTAAGTCACTTAGGGCCTCGATAAGTTGCTGAAGTTGGCCTTGAACTTGCGATTCTCCTGCCTCAGCCTCCAGAGTTGTTGAGATTATAGAATATAGAAGTATGCCCCATACCCACCTGGCTGAGAAACTCATATCTTTTTAAAATTTTTATTTATTTATTTTAATTATGTATATATGACAGCAGAATGCATTTTGATTCGTTGTATACAATTGCAGCACAACTTTTCATTTCTCTGTACACAATGCAGCATCACACCATTCCACCATCTTTCCTGCCCCCCCCCCACTCCCTTTACTTCCCTCTGTCCCCCTTGCCCAATCAAAGTTCCTCCATTTTTCCTATTGCCTCCCCCCATTATGGATCAACATCCACTTATCAGAGAGAACATTTGGCCTTTGGTTTTGGGGGGTTGGCTAATTTCGCTTAGCATGATAGAGAAACTCATATCTTAGGTTAAATTAATAGATATAATGAATTTTAATGCTGATCAATTTGTAGTCTCTTTTTAAAAAATTGTTTTAGAAAGAGAACATAGGATCACAGTTGATTGGTGGATTTATCCTATATCTGCAATTTTGTTAAACTCACCATCTCTAATAATTTTGGGGGTTAATTTTTGTAGATTTTTCAGTTATATAATTACACCAAGATAAAAATCTTGTTTTCCTCTTCCACAACCGAGTAAAGTCCCAAAGTCATCCTGTTTTAATTCTTCATATAGCACTCATAATTATGTGAAATTCTCTTACTTATTTGCTTTTTGTTGTTATTGTCTCTTTAAAATTTTAAATTCCATGACAGCAATCTTGCTTTGTTATTCACTACCATCGCCACAGTACTCATATCACTACTTTAATTTTTCCTTTTGCTATATTTATAACCTCATTTTTCTTCTTGAAAAACTTCTCTGGAAAAATTAGAATGGTGAAAATGATCATCCTTGGCATTTTTTTCCCTGTTATTTAATGGAGTGACTATTATATTCTGACTTTTTGGCTTAAAATGTGTTTATAATCCAGGGGTCAGTTTCAACATGTACATTTCATTTCATCACCTTTTTGTCTCCACTCACTGTGTGTGTTTATGGTGTGAGGTAGGGGGTGTTTTGGTTGTTGTTTTCTCAAATTTCTTATACAACTTACTCATGGTATCTGCTATAGCAGTTATTTGTATTTTCACATATTTGAAAATGTGTGAGGTTTCCCAGGATTGGCAAGCATGTGGTGTGTTATTCAAGACAGTCCTATTTTATGCTTTTTGTTATGTGGCTAAAAAGATATGTGACCAGTCAGTCTCTGAATTTAAAGCAGTGTGACGTGCTTCCCTCTGAATCATTCTTGTCTGTATTGGAGGTCATCTGTATGCCTGGAAGTCACATAATGAAATCTAGCATCTCAAAAATTCTGGTTCTGAATTTTTATCTTCTAAATATCTCCACTGAATGTCCTTAAGAACTCACATGCCTTACCTTCAGTGTGTGATGGGGTTTTTCCTCTCAGCACTAGCTTCTTATAGTGTTCTATTATAATTCTTATCATTAGTTATGAGAGTCCTCAAAATTACAGATTTGACTATGCTTTGTATAGGAAATTCTGGTTTCCTTAAAAGTGTTTGAAGCCTTCTTTTAAAATACTTGTGTTTAAAAGCAAATAGGAAGCTTTTGAGAGATTAAGTCCTTGGTGTATAAAGTCAGCCTTCAAAAAAACAAAATAGCACTTTTCATGTATATAATTATGTCAGAGTATACTCTGATTAGAGAAACCAAGTGTCTAGGAAACAAGGTCCACAAAGACTGGTAGACTTTGTTCTGAGGCTCCAAGAAGAAAGAATATAAGCTGTGAATTGCTGTTATCCCTCAGCTATTGGGCTATGTATTTATAGCTAGTACTGAGTGATTGCAGTTTTAGGAAGTGATAATAAGTAACTGGCTTATTAGACACTGTATTAAATTGTATAGACTGACCCCAGTTTTTAGTTTGTTTTTGACTGTTTCTAATTCGTTCAATTTTAGTCTTGTAACTTTGCCTTCCTTCTGTTTCTTTGGTTTGAAAGTTTGAAAAGAAAAGCAAAACTAACCAACTAAACAACTTTGTGAACATCTGTTAAGGGGAACCTTTTCCCTCAAGGAGTTTATTTCTCTAGTGGGTACAGTGGTTTTTCTCCTGTAGTTAGTAGTTTTTTAAGAAAACTAGAAATAGCTTATCTTTGATTCTTGGTGTGATAGCATGAGAAATAGCTTTTCCAGTAGGATCTCTGCACCTTAGTAGGCAGCTATGTTATAGTTGTTTTATTAGTACGAATTGGGGAGCTCTTCGATAGAAGATTCAGTGTGAACATTTATTTTTTAAATATACCTTTGTTTGTTTACTTTTATTTTTTAGGCTGTGCGTGTTACAAAACCTAAAATACCAGAAGCCATAAGAAGAAATTTTGAGTTAATGTGAGTAACAAGCATGGGATCCTAATATTTCTATTTAGAGCTGTCTACTTACTGATACAACAGTCCAGATGAAATACATGACATAATAGAGTTGGGTTGGGTAACTGTCTATTACCTATACATTTATCTTAGTAATATTGCCAGTTCTCATGTCTTAATTCCAACTAGACTCTTTCTAGTTTTCTCTTTGTGTATAGACATTTCAGAAGCAGTCTTAGTTACTAAAGATGCAATTTGCTGTGGAACTCTTGGTGAAAACCTAAGGAGCTGTAATCTGCATATGAATAATATCTTGAATTAAATATTATAACAGGAATGAAAGTCCTAGCTATTAAGGTGAAGAGAGTGCCCATATTTTGTTATCTTATTGTAATAATAAGAAAAGAATAGACACCTAGTTAATATGAAGTTTGGTTTTTTCCATTGTATGTGGCTGTGTATCTAAAATTAGACCTGAATCTTTTCAGTTTATCTCTGGGGAAGCTTTGCTTGAATTGACAAGGCTTCCCTAGTCTTTTATGTTCCCAGGATTGTCTTGGAATGAGAAGTTACTTGCTTGATATGAAATTAAAGATTTTAGAGGGTTCCTTTTAATGGGAACACTTACTGCATTTGGAATGACAGTATTTTCAGATGATAGATCCTGAAGAGAAAAAAACAATGGTCTTTAGAGAATTTGACCATTAGGAAAAATATTAAATGCTAGGGAAAAAATAACTATAAAAGTTAATAATACAGCAGATGTATAAATACAGGTGATCAAAGGAGTAATAATGCTACTTTTGAGTTCTTTTTATTTCTAAGTCTGTATCCTCTGTCATAGAATTTTATTTTCCTTCTTTTTCGTTGTTAAAAATAAATACTTTTAAGGTTACCAGGCTGGATAGATCATAGGTTTGAGCCACATGTAGAAAAAAAAAAAAATGTTTTCTGAAGGCTCCAAATATGATTATTTGGAGCTTTTAATTAAATTTAAAGCCTAAATTATTAGGCTTTAAATATGATTATTTCTTGTGATTGAAAGATAAATGTATTTTCTTTTTATTTTATTTATTTATATATCTACTTATTTCTTTTGTGTGTGTGTGTGTGTGTGTGCGCACGCGCAAAAAGAAACCCAGGGCTTCTCTTATGCTAAACTACACTCTACCCCTTAACTGTGTCCTCAGATCCAAATATTGTATACTTTTTGTCTTCAAATAACTCAATTTTGGGCTGGGGTTGTGGCTCAGAGGTTGTGGCACTCGCCTAGCATGCATAAGACACTGGGTTCGATCTTCAGCACCACATAAAATAAAATAAAGATATTTTTAAAAAATAACTCAATTTTCAGAACATTGTGTCTTTATCAGTGTTGGCATGAGGAGAGGGGGAACATGTCTTGGTGTAAATGCTTTACAGATAATTCTGGGTCTTTCTTAATTTTTTAAACAATGGAAATTCCAGAATTAAAAGCTGTGTTGGGATTATATAGTCTAACCTCTTACCTAATAGTAATCTTTTTGTAATACCATTTCTGTCATGTGGTCCCACAGAGGCTACTTGTACATGCTTAGCAATAGGCTAGCATTTCCATTATTTGAAACTCAAATTCTTAGAAAAGTTTTCCTTACCTTGAGCCACAGTTTACTGCCTAATAACTGCCACCTGGCTATACCTTTTACCTATCAAATAGCACCACTGTACCTGGTGCCCAACTGAGGAGGACAGAGGCTCAAATCTAGCACCATCTGCTTGCTATTTGTGTCTGAGGAACCACATTTGCCCAGAGACTGGTGCCTTTTTCTGATTGACTGTGATGCTGTGTGGGCTAGCAGAAGGCCTAACAGAAGGAAAGCTTTTATGTACTTCCTTTCAGATCACAGCCCGGTACATGGCACAGTTAGAAGGAAAAAATTAGGCTGAGTTCTAATATTCTAATTTTTGTTTTTCTTATCTCTGGGTGACTTTGGACCAATCATTCCATCTTTCAACCTCACATTCATTTTAAGTAAATACCTGAACATACCCTAATGGACCCAAATATCCTTATTTGAAAAATGTTTCTCTAACTCATGGTCAAAATTACTATGACCACATCATAAGAGAATCATTTCCGGGGCTAGGGATAAAGATCAGTGTGAGAGTGCTTTCCTAGCATGCACAAGTCCCTGAGTTTAATCCCCAACACTGCAAAATAAAAATTTTTATAATTTTTATAATGTTTTGCTTTAAAGGGAGGCTGAGAAGACTAAACTTCTTATAGCTGCACAGAAACAAAAGGTTGTGGAGAAAGAAGCTGAGACGGAGAGGAAAAAGGCTGTTATAGGTACTTTGACTTATTTCTGAAATGAATGTCTCTAAGAATCTGTGCTATGAGTTGTCTTGTTCTTTGTTGGTCTCAAGTTGGATATTGAGAGGATTCAAATAAGATGGTATCATCTGTAGTGGAGAATTCTGGAAACTTCATTGTGCATTCAGATGTCCTGAAGCCTTTGAAAGAAGGTGAAGCCAGTACTTAATGAAGTATCTTGGCTCTCCATCATGTTGTTGACTGCTGCTGTTGTCTTTTTCAAGTGTAGTGAGAAGGGCTAGGGTTTATGGGCAGCTTTAATCTCTGGAGTAGAATTTTCATTTATTCAATTTAAGAATAAGGAAGTTTTTTGGCTAAATCTCAAGTTAGAGTATGTGTCCTTGCTGTTATCATGCACCAAGTTTTATTTGTATAGATAACTGCCATCTATGAAAGTACAATAGTATTACTTACAGCTCATTTTGAATTATATTGTAGGATACTGTATATTAGATTGCCTCTTTCGTCTACAGTTGATGCTGAGTTTAAGGACTTCTTTTTTTTAAGTAAATATATATAGATAGATAGATAGATATAGATAGATAGATAGATATAGATCACTGTTTTCATATATATATATATATATATATATATATATATATAGGAATGTACAAAGAATATATAGGAAGTCTTAAAATTTTACCATATTTTAGCTAGGTGTAGTATGCACACCTGTAATCTCAGTGACTTGGGAGGCTGAGGCAGGAATATTGCAAGTTTGAGTCAGCCTGGGTAACTTAGTGAGACCCTGTCTCATAAAATAAAAAGGACTGGGGGTATAGCTTAGTATTAGAGTACCCCTGAGTTTAATCTCCAGTACTACCTTTAAAAAAGAAAAAAAAAAAAAAGGATTTTGCCACATTTCCTTGAGATATTTTCTTTAAAGGGAAAAAAAAACACAAAAACTATATATGTCTTTGAAGCCTACTTTGTCCCCTTCCCTAGTCTTATTTTTTGACCCTTCTTCTTAGAGCAGCTTCTGTTCTGAAGTAGATGTGTACGTTCTTTTTATCCATATTTTTAAACTTTTATTTCTAATATGTAACAATAAACAGCTTATTTACCTCTTTGAAGCTACAAAAACAGTATTATACTCCCTTTTATTTTACACTGGGCCTTTTTCTGACCATTGAAATTTATTCATATTGATACATGTTCATTTGGTTCATTTTTAACTGCTGGGTAATTTCATTCTGAGTGAACCTCGAATTTTTTTCTGATGAATTACTAATAAAGAATTTGCATAGTTTATGGTTTATCCTTATTACAGACCCTACTGTCCTTTTTATGTCTTCTTTTACTTGTGTGCAAGAATTTGCCTAGAGCAGGGTTATTCAGCATGTGGGGTGGGGTAGTGTCCTATCACCAGCTATTCTTTTCTGAGCCACAATAAGATAAGCCTAAATATTCAGATCAGAGTGAGTTTAGAAGTTCTTATAGCATTTTAACACAGTAATTTTTTGTTTTCTCTTGGTACTGGGGATTGAACCAAAGGCAGTTAACCACTGAGCCACATTCCCAACCCATTTTTTATTTTTTGAGACAGAGCATCACTAAGTTGGTGAGTTTGGCTTTGAACTTGTGGTCCTCCTGCCTCAGCTTCCTGAGCCACTAGGATTACAGGTGTGTGCTACTGTGCCCAGTATGATCTCTCGTACATTGAATTAATAGTAAAAGATGGAGTTTATGTTTTTATGTTCAGTTTTTAAATTTTTTTAGTAGTTCATTTTTATTATAGTTTATAATATATTGGTTCTTCAAAACACACACAAAGGCATTTTCCCACAGATAGTCTGAGAAGCACTGTACTAGAAAAACATATCTCGAAGTAGAATTGTTTCATCATAGGTTGTACATATTTTCAAAATTTACATACTGCCAAATTGCTCTCTGAAGTGATTGTTTTATTTTATCGTCTCTTCAATAATGCTGAATTCCAAGTTCTATCCTTCCATACTTGAGTTCCTCATTCTGCAAATCCACCTCAACTCTTAGAGCTATCAGACTTTTAAACATTTACGTCAATTTAATGGTAGTCTTGGTGTACCACATAAGTTCAATTTTAATCTCCCTGATTATTAGTAAAGTTGAATATCATTTATTGGTCATTCAGGTTTCCTTTTTCTTTTCCCGTATGAATTGCCTTTTAGTGTCCTTACCCCGTTATTTTATTATTTTTTTGAACTGGTTTATAAGGGTTCTTTATATCTTTTTAGTACTAATTCTTTTCTAAATTTATGCATCAAAATATCTTCTCTTAATTTGTTGCTTGACTTTGAACTCTGATATCTTTGACATACATATATATTTTAACTTTCACATAGTCAAATTGATCACTCTTTTCCGTTATGGTTTGTGGCATTCCTATCTTTCCCTACCGCAAAGTAATTTCTATTCTAAAAGTTTTAAAATTTCTGCTTTTCGAATTTAGCCATGGAATTTATTTTAGTGTTTAATGTGACATAGAAATTCGAGTCTTTTTCCAAGTGACAAACCAATCATTCATTATTTATTCTACTTATTTCTAATGCATATATATCATATAACAAGATACTATATGTAATTTGTTGTGTTGCTAAGATCTCTGTTTTGTTCCAGTTTTTTGATTTTGGTTTTTTTGGTCTATCTTTTATTTCTAGTATGTAACAATAAACAGCTTATTTACCTCTTTGAAGCTACAAAAACAGTATTATACTCCCTTTTATTTTACAGTGGCCTTTTTCCCAGTATTACCTTGTTTTAATTACTGTAGCTTTTATGTTAAGTCTTACTATCTGGGAGAGTGAGTCAGTCTCTCTTTAGCTATTCCTCTGAACTGTTAACTATTTCTAAAATTGTTCTGGACTATTCAGGGCCCTTTATTCATCCATATAAATTTAAGAATCAGCTCCAGTTCTATAAAATACTGTGTTGGGATTTTTTTATTGGCAATGCATTGAATGCATACATCAGTTTGGAGAGAATTACAGTATTTATGATCTTGAGTGTTATTATATTTCTCCATTTACTATAAATATATTTCAGAAATTATCACAATTTTCTTAAAATTCTCACACATTTGTTAGATTTATTCCTATATGTCTTTTAGGTGTTTTTTCTGTCATAAGTATGCTCTTTTTTAAAGACAGGTTTTCTGATTGCTTGCTGCTTTTGTATAGATTTGCTGTTGATTTATTATTTAGTATTCATGCTGAAAATGCTATTACTCCTAGTAGTCTCTTGAATTTCCCATGGAGCAATCATATTATCTTTGAATAAGGACAGTCTTAAGTTTTTTGTTTATTAGCTGCATACCTTTCATTTCTTATTGTTTTTAAGCTGTGACTTCCTATACAGTCTAGAAAAGAAAGATAGCAACAGGCACTCTTGTCCCTAACTTTGAATAGTCCTAGTCCTATTTGTTATATTTAATATTAATCTGTTAATGAAGTTTCCTTCTGTTCTTTCCTTGCCAAGAGCTTTTATTGTGAATGACTGTTAAAACTAAAAACTTCTTTTTACTTAGATTTAGATAAATATATGATTGTTCATTTTAAAGTTGTTAATTTGGTGAATTATATTCATAGATTTTCTATTACTGAATTTTCTTTGTGTTCCTGGGTTGAACCCACTTGATCATGATGTAGGAGGTTCACTGTAATAGATTTCTCCATTGGGTTTGCTGATAAATTCCTTTAGAATTAGTACCTTTTTTAAAAAAAAAAAAATGAATGAGATCCATTTATAATTTTTCTTTCTTCCATCAGGTTTTGTCTGTTTTTATTTGGGGATTTGGGTTTGTTTTTGTATAATGATTCTCCTAGCCTTAAAATGAATTGAACACATCTTCACTTTCTGTATTTTGGAGCATTTTGTGTAAGATAAGTATTATCTATCTCCTTTTATAGATATGGTGGAACTTACCATTTTGGTCTGGTGGGATTTGTGGTTTGGGTTTTGCTTGTTTGTTTTTGTGGTAACACTTAACCTACTGATTTAATTTCTATATTGAGTTTAGGTCTGTTATTTGTTTCTTTTGAAGTCAATTTTAGCAATTGTTTTGTTTTGGAAAATTGTCCATTTATCAGATATTTCAAATTTGGAGGCATAAAACTATTTATAGAATTCTTTCATAGCACCTACCAATCTGTATGCCCCTTTTTCATTCCTAATAGTATTTATTTGTGCCTTCTCTTTTCCTGAATCAATTTTGACAGATCTGTCTTATTTTATTTGTTTTTTCCGAGAACTAGCTTTAGGTTTTGATTTTGTTGATTCTTGCTTTCTTTCTTTCGGATGCTACTTATATTTGCTTTTATTAATTTTTTCTTTCTACTTTCTTTGAATTTACTCATTGGTTTCTTTTCTAACTCCTGGAAGAGTTAAATACTTTTAATTCATTAACTTTCAGTTTTTTCAAATGGTTTCTCAGTTTTATTCTAAGTTCTGCTTTAATTATTTCTCGGAAATTTTGAAGTGTATTTTGTTTACTGGTGTTCCGTTTTACTTCTTTTAACAATATTCTCATAATAATGTCTTTGACTTATGAATCATTAAATGTTCTGGTTCAGTGGGTTTTGAGGGTCTACCTTTTTCATTGTGGTTTTCCAATGTGAATGTAATGTAGTCAGAAAATAAGTGCTATATGGATTCTTAAGTTTTTGTTGAAATTGTTTTGTGGCCTACCTATATACATTGTCCTTTTCTGTAAATGTTCTGTGTGCTTTAAAAGATTGAATATATATTCTCTATTTGTTGGATGCAGGTTTCTCTATATTCATTAATTCAGGCTTATGAATTGTGTTGTTCATCTGTATTCTTCTAATTTTTGTCTTCTTGAGTTATCAATTATTGAGACAGGTGTGTTAGAATTTCCTACTGTGACCATGTATTTGTTGACTTGTATTTTTTTTTATTTATTTATTTGTATATTTTGGGCCTGTATCATTAAGAGCACTCAGGCTCAGGATTGTTACATTTCCCTGGAGAATTCCTCCTGTTTTATGGTAATATTCTTTATCCCTAAACGTGTTTTTTGACTCAAGATCTATTTTGCCCGATGATAATATAGCTGTGACAGATTTCTCTGCTTTTTTTCTTGGTGTATCTTCCCATCCTTTTACTTTCAACTTTTCTATGTCGTTATGTTTTAGGTGTGTCTCTTGTAAACAGCATATAGCTGGATTTTGTTATCTTATCCAATGTGAGAATCTATCTTTTAACTGGTGAGTTTTAGTATTTTTATATTTATTGTGGTTACTGCTGTATTTGGATTTGTTTGTATCATTAAATTATGTGCTACTTACCATACATTTATCTTCCTCTGTTGCTTTTTCCCTTCATTTCTGATTGGTATTAACTTGATTGAGTTGTCTTTAAATTCTTTTCTTCCTTTTACTTGACTGGAAGTTTTACATTCTGTTTCTGGAATGTACAAACTAGACATCACTGGTGAAATGTTAATACGTATACTTGACAAAGTCTAAAAGTTAATTGTTCTCTACATTCTGTTCTTGAACAGTTCTTTGGAATACTTTAACTCCTGTCTCTAATCTACATATTATTGTTGCCTTGTATTTTAGTTGCATGTTGTTTTTATTCTCCCATTGATTATCATCATCATTATCATTGATTCTTATAGTAAATATTTACCTTGTTTACAAATGTTGAATAATTTTGTCCTATACTGCTTCTGGCAGTTTGTTCTTTTTTCTGTTAGGTTGTTTGTTTTGTTTTATTTTTTCCTTTCAGAGAAGGCTAAGTAAAAGAAAACTTCAGTCTTCAGACTTCCTCAGTCTAAAAATGCTTTTATTTCATTCTTGAATGGTAGTTTAGCCTACAATTCTGCACCAAACTAAATTCATTTTTTCTTTATCACTTTGAGAATATTATTTTATTTTATTTTTGTTTGCGGGCTATCAGTCTAATTGTTTGTTTTGAGTACTTAATCTTTCTTCTCTTTTTGCTTTTAAGACTCCTCTGTATTGGGGTATTCTCCAATTTCATTATGATGTGTCTGTGCAGAAGAAAGTTCTTGCTAGTGAGCTGGTGGGTGGAGTTCTTTAACCTCCCTTTCACTGGAGTCACAGCCTCCAGAGATCTTGGTTTTATTCAGGAGTCAGTTCTAACAATTCAAGGAATGCTATAACCCAAGTGTCTCTCCCTTTCTTGCATTAGAACACCCTCAGGGCTGCCACTGTATAGGCTCTCAGCTCTCTCTTTATTCATGTAACTTTAGGATCATTCATTATTTGTTATGAACTCAGCCCTGCATTAAAAAACAAATTTGTTAAGATTTTAACAATTCTTTAAGGTGCTGCTGAGAGATTTTGTTGTTGTTGTTGTTTATTAGCCTACTCCACAACTTTTCTAGAACTAGAAGTCTGGCCTTGTTCTTCATTGTTTTATTCCCACATGACAGTATTGAGGGATTACTACAATAGTTTCTCTGTGTTGAGGCAACATTCTCTGGGTTCTAGCTTTAGCTTCTACATCGCTCACCTTTTACTCAAATTTTATTTTGAGTTTCTTCTTACAATTAAATTTCTAGCCCAGTAGTTTGTTTTTAGGATAGTATAATATAGATTGAATTTAGTCTGATGGGAAAATAGGGAAATAAGCCTTGGAGTTGATAAAGGATACTGTTCTCTGGAAAGAAGTACTTTGAAATTTTCTCACCGTTATGTGCTTCCCCCAGGGGCCAGAGATGAGATGTGTTAAAATACAATCATATCTTGTTATCTGTGGGAATTGGTTCCAGGACATCTACCCATACCTCATACCAATATCTGCAGATGCTTATGTCCCTTATATCAATTTTTTTATGTAATTTATGCTTATTTTCTCATATAATTTAAATCATCACTAGATTACTTATAACTACTACAATACAAAGGCTTTATAGTTGTTATATCGTATATGGAATAATGACAAGAAAAATTGTACATGTTTAGTATAAACATAGTTATTTTATTTCCAAGTATTTTCAGTCAAGAGTTGATTTAATCTGCAGATTTAAAAAATGCAGATATAGTATTTGTTATTTAAGCTGAAAAGAATTAAGAATGTTTTTTTAAGAATTGCACTCTTTGAATTTGAAGTAAATTAGAGTCTCTTTTCCCTGGTCCTGGGTCCTTTGGTTTGACCAGACATCTACTGAGGGTGTTTAGTTTCTCCCATGTGTACTTGCCTGCTGTAGCTAACATGTTCACTTCAAATGTTCATTTTCACCTTCTCAGATAAATTATCCAGATTTTTGTTTTATCTTCTACAGCAGTCAGGATATTCCTCCTTTATATTCTTTTCCTCATGTCATTTTCCTGATGGCAACTTAGCAATAGATCCTGAGATATTAAAACTAAACTTCTTAGCCTGTCACTCAAGACTGAGGCCTTGTAGCCCTCTTTCTCATCTTAATTTTTGTTGTTTTCTCTCGTCAACTGGCTATGTATCCCCTTTCCATCATGACTTGTTCATCTGTACCTTTTTGTTTCCTGTCTTGTCCATTCTTCCCTAGAAGATTTCTATGTTGTCATGCATTTATGTTGCTGTTTTTATTCTGTAGTATTTTTATTAAGTGTCCTTTTTCCCCATTAGCTTGTGAACCATTGCTAAATAGTATTATGAAGGACTGAAACTATTGACCTTTTGTACTCCCTCTTCTCACAAAACTTGCACTGTCAAAATAAAACTGTGAAGTAGGAAATAAATTCCCTCTTTTACATTTGAATTCCTTTGTTTACAATCTAAATCTATTAAATTTAAGGAAATAATTAGCTATAAAGCCTCATGTAAATAAATGTTAGACTGTGCACTGCTGATTCTAAGTACCAAAGGAACTAGAGAAACATTTTTGAGTATGTCTTCTGTTGTATAATTATAGAAGCAGAGAAGATTGCACAAGTGGCAAAAATTCGGTTTCAGCAGAAGGTGATGGAGAAAGAAACTGAAAAGCGCATTTCTGAAATTGAAGGTACATTGGGGACAGTGTGAGGATCTGTCTTCCTTCAGAGATCAGCTCTTGATTGTCTTGGGTAGGAAAAACAGAATATTATGGCCTGGAGGGAATAGCTGGCCTGATATTCTAGATACAAGAAATTTTTGACTGTTATTACATATCTAGCAGTTGCCTTGGCTTGTGACTCTAGTAGGTCTACATTTCATTTCCTTCTTTAAATTGGGGCCTATTGTTTTATTCTCGGAGTACAATAATTACTCATAATCAATTGTTTTTTTCTTTGTTTTTTGGTACCAGGGATTTAAGTTTATGGGCGCTCTACCACTCAGCCACATCCCCAACACTTATTTTTGCATTTTATTTAGAGACAGGGTCTCACTGAGTTACTTAGCACCTTGTGGTTGCTGAGGCTGGCTTTGAACCTCCAGATCCTTCTGTCTTCACCTCCTGAGCTGCTGGGATTACAGGCTTGCGCCACCATGCCCGGCACTCATAATCAACTGTAAAGAATATACAAGACAATAAACCCTATCACCATCAGTTTCTTTTTCATCTGTCAGCAACAGTGATAACAACAACAAATTAGCCAGGGGATAAAGAAGCCTCAGTTTTCATGAAAAATCTCAAACTCATTGATATCACATAGTGGCTTGTTAATGTTGTTAGCTCACAGTCTTGCAGACACTTTGAGTTATAAACAGCTGCTTCCTATCTTTCTGTGCTAACTGACTCTGGGTCAAAATTGGAGGAAATTGGGACAATGCAGTAAATAGAATAGAGCTTACTCTTATATCTGTAATTAGTTACTTTACTTGAAACCAATGGGGTAGGAGGCTTTGGGTAGTGGGAGGTGGAATGGGAAAGTAAAGGAAAGAGGGAACCACTTCAGGTAAAAAAAATTAATGGACTCAGATTTTTATTCAGCTTCCTTGACAAGGAGCTGTTTAGGGGCTGGGATTTTAAAAGTGCTAATGTTATAAATTGTTAAAGTGAGGTAAGCATTGAAATATTAAGCAGTGTAAAAGGGACAGTTACTCTACTGAGGGAACAGATTGACAGTATTTTTTTGTTTTTACACATCTCGACTATGTTTTACTTGATAGATGCTGCATTCCTGGCCCGAGAGAAGGCGAAAGCAGATGCTGAGTATTATGCTGCACACAAATACGCCACCTCAAACAAGGTGACTGGCTTTCTGTGCCACATTCCTATTGATAGTTTGGGCTTTGCCTTTCGAAGATATCTAATATGATAGAGCTGAATTTATCCAACATCAAGGAAGGATAGTGACCAGTCAGTCCTTCAGCATTAGCCAATCACTTAGCAAGACATATGGCACACCACATTATTGGGTAGGAAATTTTGAATGGTGCCTTATAAAAGTGAGGAGTAAGACATGACATAAATCAGTTCATTTGTATTGGAATGTAGAGACTCAATAATTAGTAAAGTTGAAGAGCTTAAAAGAGGGACAGGTAAAGACTGAAGTTCATTTAGAATTGCTTTCCAGGTAAAGTTATCTGCCAGGTAGAAGCCATGCTTTTTAAGAACGTTCTATAATGCAAAAATAAATAAATAAATATTACCAAAAATAATAATGATTTTTTTAAAAAAGAAAAGAAAACAGACTAAAAATAGATCTTCTTTTAAGTTATTATCATCATGCAACATCAGTTCTAAAAAAGTCTTCTTAAAAAAAAAAGTTTTGGCATGTCAGAAACATTCTTGGCATTTAGTATGAGATACTTTTTTTATGTTGAAGACTGTGTCATACATTGTGTGGGATATTTTGCATCTCTGGCCCTTGCCTACTAAATATCTGTAGTGCTGACCAATTATTTTAACAACCATAAACACACACACACACACACACATTTTGAAATGCCAACAATTGAGTACTCCTTGCATTTTGGATTTAAAAACTTTTAATCATGAGAAATTTCATGTGTGATAACACTGAGAAAGAAAGTAGATTGGGTGATGTATGAGTGAACAATTTTTGTAGAAGGTTTGGGTTAACTAGAGAGTACAGGCTAAGTGAGCAGAAATTATTTCATTAGGAGGCAGCTACAACCCCTATAGGATTCTGAGAAGGGAAGGATAAGTCCAAGATTTGTAAGGTGATTAACTGAGTTGGTACTGGTAAAAGGTTGAGATAAGTTGCTAAGGTGTATGATGCAATTTGAAGGATTAGAATTGAGATTTAAGGTATAAACAGAGCTTAAACTTTCAATTTAGAAAAAAAATGATATATGATAGGTTTACAGAATATGAATTGTCAGTACTTGGGAAACCAGTATAAATTTAGAAATAAACCTAACATTGAGGACACAGCTCTATAGAAACAGAATGTAATTTGTTCCAGATGAAGGCAAGAAGGAAAATTTTAGTTTATAAAACTAGCAGACCACATCTGTAGTAGGAGAAGCTGGACAGGCACAAGCATTAAGATCTTGCTACTAAGATCAACTTTATTCTCAAAGGGACAAACGTTTTATGGCATTTTGAAAAATGCTACTCAGATACCAACCTATATTATAAAGGCTTTAAGAAGTAATTTAGTTGGACATTTTGACCAGACCTGATTGCAGTGTTTTGACAGCAGATGTGAATCAACTGGAGAGTATAGAGATCCAGGGAGTGAAAGATGTAAGAATGCAGAGAACAGATGTTATGGAACTGTGAAGGACAAGAAGGGCTTTTGCCTAGAAGACAGATTGGGACCCAAGACGAGTAGAGGATTGCTAAGAAAGGTCCTAAAGGGCTTTGGGAGTGTATATTCTGGGAATGGTGGAAATGAGTTTTAATCAAATCCAGAATGGTTTTTGGTTAGATATATCTTGGCACCATGATTTAAACAAAACACTGACAGGGAAGGAGATCTGATAGTCAACAAACATCTGTCTATCATAAGCTGCTTCTGGGTAAAGGCAAGATGCTAGATAGTAACTTCTTGAGATTTTCCACTTCTAGAATTTGGTCAAGAAAAACAGAATCACAAACAGCTGATTATAAGATGATGAGCCCAGGCCCCTCATTGGAAACTCCAGCATCCTCATCCATTGACCTGTATGTCTCTCTCAAGAGAATCAGTAGAAATTTAAGGTCAATTACAGTATGATTTCAGCAAGATGAGAAGTGTATGTAAAAGTACTTAACAGGCCCTAAGTCACTATAGAAATATTAATTATCACTAGTTATCATTATTTGTTCCTCAACACCCTCTTTCTTCTATTAAAAAGTGAACAGCTTCTCCTGCATTAAGACAGCTCATTTGAAGGAATTTTAAGTCAAGAGTTTTAACTGCTAATATGATAGCACACTCCAGAGTATCATTGGCAACCCTTCCGAGTTGAGTCATATACTCAAGAAAGCAATAGGAAAAATGGATATAGAAAAAAAGAGATAATAACTATTACACCAGAGTATCCTGATTCCTTTGCTCTTGTTTGTCCTACACAGCACAAGTTGACCCCGGAATATTTGGAGCTCAAAAAGTACCAGGCCATTGCATCTAACAGTAAGATCTACTTTGGCAGCAACATCCCTAGCATGTTTGTGGACTCCTCTTGTGCTTTGAAGTATTCAGATGTTAGGACTGGAAGTGAAAGCTCCCTCCCCTCTGAGGAGGCTGTTGAACCCTCGGGAGAGAGTCCCATCCAAAACAAGGAGAGCACAGGTTGATGCAAGAGGTGGAAATGTTCTCCCATATCAAGATGTGTCCCAAGGGGCTAAGTGGGAACAGTGGTTATATGGACTCTTTGGATTTACAGAGAAGTTGTGCTCTGTCTGTTCTGGCTCTCTTGTGAATTGTCCTGGTTTGTCAGCTGATTGCAGGATAGAGCCAGCTGTCTGGCACTCAAATGGTCTTCTCAGCCACAGTTTATCAAGTCTCCTGTATGTATTCCTTTCTAAACTGGTACTCATGAATGAGGAAAGTCTGATGCTAAGATACTGCCTTCACTGGAATGTTAAACACTAAATATATAACAAGCTGTGTTTTTTTAAGCTGAGATCTATTGAATAATGTTTACATTGGTCTCCGGGGCCATGTGTGCTCAGCCATTCAAGAGATAGGAGGCCAGAGAGAAGACCTCTAAGACATGGTAAGTTAAAGAAGACTGATTGCACCTGGGATCCAGACTCTCTTTGGAGTCCAGTCCCAGTGTTCATCTGGGTGATTAACATTCAGGCCACTGAGGTTCCCCAGGAAATGATCTTCCACTTGAGCAACTATTTACTTGATATGATTTGCACCTTTGTTTTCCTACAGTCAGGTTGGTGGCTTCCAGGGATATGCGCTTTGCCATCCAACCAGAGATTCCTAATCACTTGTTTATTGCATTAGTAGGTTCAGAGATAAGGAGAGTTTGGTTTAAAGTTTTGAGGGAAATGAAACCTTTGCTCTGAACCAAAGCTCTGGGGCCCTGCATTCCCTCCGTTGGCTGATGACTGTGAGCATCACTGCCCCAGGCTATGATGACTAAGGTGCCTGGTTTTTAACCACAGACAATTCCTTATATGTCACCTCTCAGCTCTGGCTGGCCAAGAGTGAGACAGGGCTTTAACTGCACATAGAAGCAGTGTGCAATTTCTAGCCATTCATTGCACAGTATTGTATCATAATTGCAGGAAGTTTTTATTTTTAAAACTGGATTTGGGGTACATTCATTTTGCCCCAGCACTTCTGTCTAAAGGCCAATACATAGGGCTGCTGTGGTTACTAGCACATTGATTCTCCTTAATATTATTCACAGAGTATAGAACAGAGTATCCTATAGAAAGTATCCTTGGTCATCTTGGTCTCCTTCCTTCCTGGCCCTGGGATATTGAAATCAAAGTTATTTCTCCAGCTTTCACCTTCCCTAGAAGATCAGAGTTAACCTGTGGCTATAGGAGATCTACTTCATCTGGACCTCTTTTTTTTTTTTTTTTTTTTTTTTAGGTCATCTATCACTTTACTCTGAAGCTTGAGTGTACCTCTTATCAAAGGGCTAATTAAAGATCAGGGAACAGCAACAATAAAAAGACAACCCACTATTAAAATGGATAAGTGATCTCAATAGGTGTTTCTCCAGGAAAATATACAAAAGACCAATAAGGACATGAAAGTTGTTCAACATAATTGGTCATTAAAGAAATGCAATGAGATGCTACTTCACAACTACTAGGATGGCTATAATAAGAAATGTTAGCAAGTATGGGAAGAAGAAATTAGAAACTTCCATATATTACTAGTAGAGATGTAAAATGATGCAATGACTTTGAAATTTATTTTTATAATTTCTCAAATGTTAAACTGAGTTAACATATGACCTAACAATTCCACTTCTGGATGTCTACCAAAAGAATTGAAGCATATCCACACAAAGACTTATATATTGAAGTTCCATAGTAGCATAATATATAGTAGCTAAAAATTAGGAAACAACCCAAATGTCCATAAACAATGAATGAATAAATAAAAAGTAGTTATATAATGAAATATTATTCTATAAAAGGAATGAATCATGAGGATTGCTAATTCGAGGCCAGCCTCATCAATTTAATAAGGCCCTAAGCAATTTAGCAAGACCCTGTCTCAAAATAAAAAATTAAAAAAAAAAAAAAAGACTGGGGATGTGGTTCAGTGGTTAAGCTGCCCTAGGTTCAATCCCCTGTATTGGGAAGAAAAAAAAATGGAGGTGGGGGGAGATGAAATACTGATGTATGCTACAACATGTATGAATCTTGAAAATATGTTAAGTAAAATAAGTCAGACACAAAAGGCTTCATATTACAAGACTATTTATATGAAATGTTCAGAATTGGCAAATCTATACATTAAAAAGTACATTGATGGTTGCCAGAGGCAGGAAAGAGGAAAAATAAGTGGCTACAAATGAGTATAGGGTTTTTTGTTTTGTTTTTTTTTTTTTTGGAGTAATGAAAAGATTCTAAATTTTAATTTTGGTGGTACTCAGCTCTGAATATACTAAAGATTATCAGACTATATAAAATGATGAATTGTATGTGAATTATATCTCAAGCTGTTAATTAAAAAAAGAAACAGGTAATAGGGTGAAAATCTCAGTTCCAGAGCCTTTGAGGAACAAGAAAAAATTCAATGTAGGTACAATAGTATTAGTGGGAATGGGAGCGCCAGAAAAAGAGAATAGGTGTCAGGAGAGGGAAAAGGTAAGGTTGGTCATAGTGGACCTTCTAAATCTTGTCACACTTCAGTGATTTTTTTTTTCCAAAGATTGGAAAGAAACATTTCAAGCAAAACCTTCCCAGATTTTAAAACAGCACTGATTTAGTTAAGTAGTTTTAAAATCCCCCTTTCCCAACGTGTTTACCAGTCTACTCTATTTATCCATCTACCTTCAACATCTAAATCAATATTAAAGCTCTAACTTTTCACAGTATTTCAAAGTCAATAATTTAGTAACCCTCAATGAAATGCCTGCGAGTGTATACTTGCAGAAACTCAACAAAAACCAGTGGATGCTGGTTCTGCATGAAGTACTAGAAGGTACACAAAAATACATACAGTCCCTAAGATACTTTTGTTCTCCGTGCACAAGCCATCATTAGCTGAGGCCCCATCCCAGCTTACTGGTTCTTCAGCCCTAAAAAGAACTGAGAAGAAAAAGTACATGCAGTGGAGATGTTTAGAAAATCAAAGGATAAAGGGAAAAATGGGAAATCTTTGGTCTCAAGCTTCAACAAAGTAAACAAACCTCAAGCCTATCCTAGTTTTTTTTCCCAAGTCCAAAACTCGGACCAGCCTTTGCTCAGCAGGGCACACCCCCTTCACAAGCTTTGCTTTTAAAAAGTAACCTCAGCAGTTACTAACATCCAGAAGCTGAAATGGAGCTGCTGGGAATCACTACTCTTGTTCTTGGAATTTCTGTCACTTGTCTGATTTTTCTTTTTGTGTTGATGAAAAGTCCCACAGGGAAGGCTTCCCCCACCCTATCTGACTCCATTTCCCTGCATTTCCCTCCAAGGTAAGAGGCTTTGACTCTGATAAGGGGATCATTTCCAGGCTCTGCATCTCAGACCACTGGGGAGTTAGCTGTCTTACTGCAGTCTTTCTTAGTTCTATCCACCACATAGGTACATTGCAGTATTTATTTCTGTATTACCAAAAGTACAGATAATCCTCTCCCTTTCAGGACTGACTCACTTTAGAGCAAGTAGTGAGAGGTGTTGGCTTGACTTGAGATATTGATTGAATTGTAGTGAATGAGAAAATTCTGAGATCAGAACATATTTTAATTTAAAGGCTTTCAATCCCCTCAGCATATACACCAAAAATCAAGTGCATCAAATATAAAAATGTAATAAATGTACTTTTATATTATTTTTACTAATTATCTGTGGGAGGCTTTGTGATCCATCTTTTAAATAATGATATCCCCACACTGCCCTCCCCAACACCCTGTTCTAATGCAGCCCAGTTCTGCTACCCTGACTATAGTTACACCTTTGGAAATATTCTTTAGGGAGAAGATTACCTCCATGAGTTTATTGTATAAAAAAATATTCTTCAGGATAAAGAAATACTATAGTAGAGTTCTCCAATTGTCTTAGCAATAGATAATTTACTAGTAAACATTTAATGATTCCATGCTTTATAACAAGTTGTATTTTAGACTATAGTCTGTTCCTTTCAACTATTTGTCTATTATTTGTTAATACCACACTCTTTTCTTTCGTGTTATTGTTATTTTCTTTTTACTGCAGACGTCTGAAGTAGGAAAGGCTACTCATCTTGTGGCAGTCCCAACAATGATCCATCCACAAGAGCTGATCTTGGTCTCCAGCCCTGTCTAAGGAGAAAAGGACGTCCTCTTCCATCCCCATAGTAAAAAGGACTCATACTTTCTTGTACCTTCATAGTAAGTTGAAGTTGGATAGTATCAGTCCTCCAACTTTTTCTTTTTATTCACACTTTCATTGGTACATTATATTTTATACATAATGATGAGATTTGTTGTTTCATACACAAAATATAATGATATAATTTGACCAATATCATTCCCCAGCTCTTTCCTAACCCCCAAATTTGTTTTTTGCCTTCAACATTGTATTAACTATTTTACCTGTCCATATAAACTTTAAGATTGGCTTGTCAATATTTACAAAATAACTCACTGGGATTTTTATTAGGATTGCATTGAATCTATAAATAAGTTGAGAGGAACTGACACCTTGACAATATTGAGTCTTCCTATCTCATGGACATGGAGTATTTCTCAGTTTATTTATTTTTCTTTTATTTATTTCATCGGAGTTTTGTAGTTTTCCTTTATACCTAAATATAACATTTTTGGTGATGATAATATAAATGGTATTGCTTTTAATTTCAAGTACTTGTTCATTGTTGGTACAGTTTGAGTTTTGTATATAAACCTTGTATCCTGTAAACTCTATGTAATCACTTATTTCTAGAGGTATTTTGTTGATTTTTTTCAGATTATATATATATATATAATTTATTATTTATATATTTTATATATATTATATAAATATATATATATATGCATCTCTGAAAGCAAAATGATTTTATTTCTTCCTTTCCAAAACATACTTTTTTTTTCCTTTTCTTGTCTTATTACATTGGCTAGGACCTTCAGTATGACATTGAAAATGAGTGGTAAAAGGGCTCATCCTTGTCTTTTCCTGATCTTAGTGGGAAAACTTCTATTTTCTCACCATTGAGTAAAGTTTAACTGGGGTATGATGTTACACACCTGTAATTCGAGTAATCAGGAGGCTAAGGCAGGAGGATCACAAGTTTGAGGTCAGCTGCAGCAATTCAGTGAGACCTTGTCTCAAAATAAAATAAAAAGGGCTTTAGATGTAGCTTAATGGTAAAGTGTCCTGGGTCCAGTCCACAGAGGAAAAAAGTAAAAGTGATATTAGTTCTAGGTTTTTTTGTAGATGATATTGAGGAAGTTCTCTATTTCTATTTTGTTTTTATTATGAGTGAATATTGGTTTTTCAAAAGTGTTTTTTCTGCATCTATTGTTATAATATTGTGATTTTTCTTTTTCTTGTTGATATGAAGTTTCTTTCATTCAATGTTTTATTCTCTCTCTGCCTTTCAATTTTAGAGGTCTCCATTGATATCCCCTGGCTCAGAGATTCTTTCCTCATGTCCAGTAGCTAATGAGCCTATCAAAGGCATTGTTTATTTCTGTGACAGTGTTTTTGATCTCTAGGATTTTTTTTTACTTTCTTATAATTTTTCTCTATTTTCATTACCTGTTTTTTCTTCCATTTTGTCTACTTTTTTCCATTAGAGCCCTTAGAATAGTAATCATAGTTAATAATTCCATCAATCCTGCTATATCTGAATGTGTTTGTGGTGCTTTATTTGTCTCTTCAAACTGTTTTTTAACCATTGGTGTGCCTTGTAATTTTTTAGAAGCCAGATATACTGGGTAAAAAGAAATCTGGTAAATAGGTATTAGTGGTATTGTAACAGGGGTTCACTTCATTCTTTGAATATAAACCTTGCTCTGCCACTGAGACTTATTTTATTTTTTCGTACCAGGGATTAAACCCAGGGTCACTTAACCACTGTGTGATTAATCATGAATGTGTGGTTATCCCAAGCCCTTTTTTTTGTTTTGTTTTGTTTTGTTTTGTTTATTTAGTCTCACTGAATTACTTAAGGCCTTGCTAAGTGACTGAGGCTGGCTTTGAACTTGCGATCCTCCTGTCTCAGCCTCCTAAGCTGCTGGGAATACGGGTGTGCCCCACTGTGCCCAGTGTTTTAAAACTGATGTCTTTTCCTTCCTCTTCTCCCTCTCCCTCTCCTTAACCACAGGGGAAGCAAAGTTAACCTTCCTCAACTTTAACCTTCCTCCAGGTTTCTGTCCTTTGACTCAGGGACCACAGGAGTAAAGGAATCCAGACTTCCAAGCTGGCACTAGCAGTTCAGAGAAATGGCTCTTTCTCAAGGCCACAAATGAATTGTGACTCCTGGCAGGGCACAGCTGGAAAGTGTCGCAACCCCTTGCCCGCAAGGAAGACGCAACTCAGGAATCTTCTTTCAGCAGTTTATTCAGGCCCTTGATAGTTCTTCTTCTCCCCCTCGGATGCCCCTCCCAGCCTTAATAAAGCATCTCAAGCCCCAATGCAAAGCTGCCACGTGGAGCTTTCTCATAGGGTGATGAAAAGTCATGCGCCAACTCTCCCAAATTAGGAGTTGTTTGTCACAGACCACAGTGGAGCCAGCGCCATCTTGTAATGGCGACCATAGTCTGCAGAAACGGCAGAGGCGGCTCACCACAGGAAAGTAGCCTTTGTATTCCTTCTTTAAAAGCCCACTGTTCCCCCTGAAAGAATCACAGCCTCTGAGACAGGAGTCCCCTGTGTTTTCCTTTGCTAGCAAAGCAATAAAACTTCCTTTTTCCCTTTTCTCAAAATTAGGTGTGAGGATGGAGGTCAGGAAGTTTTCTGCAGTTCTGTGATTTTACTTGTCTTTTTAACAGTCTTGTGCCCCTGGGCTGTGAATTTCACAAGTGTTTCTCACTCACCCCCCTATTTCCTCAGATAGGACAGACTAGGTGGGGGTGAAATTGGTTATTTCCCCTCCACTATTGGAAGCCTGCTGAAGTTGAATATTTCCCTTCCCCTTCTTGGTTAAGCTCTAATAAAACCCAGTAGATTAGACTCTGCTCAAGGTCTGAATGCAGACCTTGTAAAGAAGAACAGAATGCTTTTGGGTATGCAACCAGAAATACAAGTCCTCCCCTACCAGAAACTCAAGGGGATTTCTTTTTCTCCAGTATTCACTGTAGGAACCCAGGAGAGCTCACAGTGGTAAAACTCACAAAATCATGCCCCTCTAAGACCAGGCCCCTCCTAGAATTTTCACTTTTGAACTTATCCACACTGAGCCTCTGGCAATTTTGTAATTATAATTTAGGTTTTCCTATCCTGCTGCTGGTTTCCCATAGAAGGTTTCTACTTTAGTTAGTTTTGTTGTTTGCAATACCAGAAAGTGAGTCCAGAGCCCTGCACATATTAGGTAAGGGCTCTACCACTGAGCCACACCCAAGCCCTTTTTATTTTTTGAGACAGGATCTCCCTAAGTTGCTCAGGCTGGTCTTGGACTTAAGATGAGTAGTTGGGATTGTAAGCATGGGTCATCACACATGGCTGATCTACTCCAGTTAGTTGTGATTTTCTGCATTTGCCTGTTTATATCTCTATTTTTCTTGGGAAGCAGCAATCTGCCTTGGGGCCTCACTTCTCTGAAAAATTTAAGAAAGTTGTTGTTTTTTCAGTTTTTTCAGTGTTTGGTTTTTTTTTAAGCCTGTTAGTAGGACAGAGAGACAACTTCCAAGCTCTGTACATGCCAGACCAAAAATTAGAAGTCCAGATGTTTATATTTTAAATAGGATATCCAGGAAAAGGTTCACTAGAATGGTAATATTTGAGCAAAGACTTCAAGAAGATAAAAGAGAAAGCCATAAAGTTAACTGAGAAAAATTCATTCCATTCAGAGAAAGCAAGATCCAAAACTGTGACAGAAGGTACCTGGTATACTCAAGGAATAGCAAGGAGGTCAATGCAGATAAACTAAGGGGAGAAAAGGGGCAGAAATAGGGCATAATGTTAAGTACAGAGAGAGGATCTGATTTCATAGTACTTTGTGGGATCCTGTAAGAACTACAGTTTCTTCTCTGAGATAGGAAATATCAATGGAGAGTTTTTAATTGGAGTGGCATGATAATTTGTGTTTTAGCAACATGGCTCTGGAGAATTAGTTAAAGGTAGTGATACCGCCCATTGCTGGTGATGAGTTCTGCTCCCTCACGTGTTGAAGAATAACATTAGAGAAGCACACCAAGGCAAGCATATACAGCATAGTTTATTTTAAAAGGGCTTCCTTTGTTCTCCTGCTCTCTTCCCCTTATCTCTCTCCTTTCTGCAAACATGACTAGGCCCAGGAGATGCTCTGTGGTATGGCCAAAAGATGAGAAGCAGATGGGCTGGAGGGGCCAAGGTAGAGTGATCTGGGCAGGATCAACTGTAGGGAGGGATAATCCCTGGGACAGGTTAACTTAGCAACAGGTTGGAGCAGGGGCTGGTTATCTTGATATGGGTGGAGGAAGGGCTCTGAAGGAATAACATTTCAATCCCTCCTTTCTCTGGATGGACCCTTGCCTATCTGCTTAATTCTTGGTAGCTAAGAAAGGTGCTCAGGGTTAGGGTTAGGGTACCATGCAAATGGCATTTCTCTGATTTACAAGATCTAGGGCCTTAGTAGACATTCATTTTTTTTTTTCCCTAGTGAACAGCTGCTGGTGATTCAAATGCTGAGGGTTAGACCCCTGTGGAATCTTCACTTTCAAGTCTGGTTCCAGGTGGAGATGACCCAAAGGCAGAGCTCAACTGGGAGCATATACTGGAGCCATCTCTCTCTACAGGGCTACTTCTGCCTGGCTTTCTCCAGAATTACAGGACTGGAGCTACAAGAAGCCCTTATCACATGGGCAGACCTGGAATACAGAAGGGAGCCTTCAGGAAACATGGCAAGAATGAGGCAGAAACTGCAAAGCATTTTCAGACCAAACCTGAGAATGTGTAGCCATATTCTACTTATTGTCAGCAATTTTCAATAGATAACTTAAAAGGGATGTTTCCCCCCTTAGTTATACTTCCCCTTTCAATGGGGAAGTGGTGGTCACACTGCAGAAGAGCAAAAGGATGGGACATATTATTGTCAGGTAGGGAAGGAGCCATCTGAGCTGTCTGGGAAAGACCAGCCAGCTCAGCAGAAGATGAGGAGTCTCAGAAGCCAAGGAGCAAAAGTGCTATGAGGAAAGGTGTCAGCTAGGTCATGGATCATACAAAGGTAGTTTGAAGCAAGCAGATGGTGTTGGAATCCTCAGCAAGAGCAGTTCCATGGAAGAAAAAATGGGGAAGCTAGACTGAAGAGGGACAAAGAATAAATGGGAGTAGGGGAATATAGCTCAGTGATAGGGTTCTTGTCTAGCATGTACAAGGTCCTGGGTTCAGTCCCCAGCATCACAAAAGAAAAGGGGGGGGGGGCAAATAATAAATGGGATGACTTCTGTTCCTACACAAAATGAAGGGCTAAATGACCTTTTCATGAAAACTGATACTGTTTGCATAAAATATTCACATTGTCAGAAAACATTCAAATTTGTGAATATTTTAGTATATAGTTTGAGGACTTAAAATTTTAGTTTGAAGAAGTAAAACACTGGAAGAACAATGCTTTACCACCCATACAAGAAAGAAATGGACAAAAAAAACTAAAAGCCATTCAATGGTAAATTAACCCATAAAATAACTGAGTTTTTAGGGCAAGCATGTAACTTTGAATCTAGAGAAAGAGACAAGAGCCTACAGGGCAATAAAAGTTGGAATATTTGCTCTCCTAGGACAAATATCACTCTAGCACCTTTAAAATGGTTAGACTTTAAATATGTAAAGATAAACTTTAGCTATACCACGGTGAATTCCACCTTTATGTATTTCTAAAAAGCACTAATTAAAAGTAAATTAGTGGAAGGAAGACCAGTAGAATAGAAGAAGGGGGATAGGAGGAAGGAAGAGGAAAGAGAAGGAGATGGATATCTGGGACTGAAATGTTATAAATTAGACTCCATGAATGTGTGATTATGTAAAAATGAACCCAACTCTTATGCATAACTGTAAGGCACCAATAAAAGCAAAGGAATGGGAAGAGATTAGGTCAATACCCCAACTCAGAAATAGGAGGCAGAGAGAGCATTTGGAGCAGGTTTCTTGCAAGAGAAAGTGAAGCTATGCTCCTGGAGAGCAGAGCAGGCAAATTGGCTTAGGGACCTGCTGACCCAAAACAGTTGGGTTTTTGTTAGAACAAGGAGTTGGGAACTTGGGACTGGCAGGAACTGGAGCATCAGGTAGACACTACTTTTCAGGCTGGTAATGTGCAACTGCTGCCCTCATGTGGGAACACATCTGCCTGCATCATGAGAACTTAGGGCATGGACCTGCACAAGGGATTATTTTGCTTTTTCCAATCTAGAGCCTCCAACAGAAGGTTATTGTGAGGTGGTCAACTGACCTTTGGTGTGGATCATGGGCTCATGCTCACCTGAAGAATGTGTGTTCCTGTTAATCTACAGAGGAGGGTGATGGTGTCTTTTATATAATGTGGAGAAGGTGGGTCAGTTGCCTGTCCAGGGTCCTTTGATAGCTGCCCCCTGCCCTTGGTTCTCCTTTCTCCAATCCCTACTCATTTCTTTCTGACCACCTACACTGACAGTGGGGCTTTTGGGAAGCATTCAGATCATGAAGCCTCTGACATCATCAATATGTTAATCCATTGATGGATTCATAGATGATGGCATTATTGGGAGGTGGGTGGTGGAAACTTTAGCTAGTTGGAGGAAATAGAGGGTGTGCTCTGGAAGGTTCATTTATAGGATTTGGTGTTGGAATCACATTTGGGTCTGCCAGTACCTGGCTGTATGACCTCAATTATTTTATTTTTGGTTTTGGGAGTTTTTGTTTTGTATCCATTTATTGACATTTACTAAACTTATAAATGAAAACTTATTAAATATGAGCTAGAGTTGGTGATTTCTATACATTTTCTAAAGGACAATATGAATGTTTGTTAACTTGAAGATCAGATGGGCACACGTTACATTTTGATTTTAATCTTTCAAAATATTTAGTCATTCAGATATTAAGTACTTACTGTATGTCAAGAACTAATCTAGGTGATCAAACAAGTTATTTTATCTTGCAAACTTTGTCCAATTTTCCTACTTTGAAAATTGACCAAACTCCCCAATGGAGATTTTTAGCACGGATATTTAAATTCAGAAATGAAAGTGTAGTAGCCAGATAATCTTAAGCTTATTCTCAGAGCAGACTGTAAGAAGTAACTGTTTACATTGCTTTTAAAAAATTCTATTTGTCATTCCTGCAAAACACAGGAGAGTGGATGACTGACAAAGAAGATGCTCCTACTAGAGTGAGGATTAACATTTTCCTACTATTGCTGCTTTCTAGAAATCATGAGATAAGCCATGATCCCTGCCACGTAATTCCTTTCTTCACCTGTACAGAGTGAAACTATTAAGACAGGAGACTAAGGACATATCTATTCCAACCTTTGTTTCCTTCAACAAAGTCTTTATTATTTCCAGCAAAATAGTGAGTAGAAATTCAAGCAGGATCAGAACAATGGGCTGCCCTTTGACCCTTGACCCTTTTCTAGGCCACTTTTGGTCACACCTTGAAAGCTTTTTTAGGGCATTTCAAGGTCTCTGAGGAATGCAACCTACTCATAGTTTGTCTTTGCAACCAAATTTCATGAAGAATTGATCACATGATTGAATGCAAAGCCCCAATATGAAGAACAAGATAAAGCTGCCTATACAGAGGCTGTGTTGCACAAGATACAAAGATAATAACCCTCCTTCCTTCTGATCTGCCCCATGCTACTATCTGAGACACGAAATTCAGACCCTATATCATCCCCAAGGTGAGCTGTATTTGAGAAAGCTGCAAGGGATAGAAGGTTTTGTGGGGCCTGGGAGAAGCTTCTCAGTTCTGTTGCTGGAAGCGAGGCATGCTAGAGTCACAGAAAAAAACACAAGATCAAAGTGTGTCACCTCTGTTGCCTTCCTAAAATGGGGGAGGCTGACGTAGAGCTTCCAAGATCCCTTCCTACTCTCCTAGCAAAGGTATTAAATGAATAGTGATTTCCATTAATAAGAATCTCAAATATCTGATTTTTCATGACAGATTAATAAAAGGGAAGAACTGGAAAAGTGACTGCAGTTCTAGGGTCATCACGCCACATTTCATTGCCTTTAATTCAAATTCTCTCCTCCTAGGACCCCACATACTCAAGAAA
This sequence comes from Marmota marmota marmota, assembly GCF_001458135.2. Classification (NCBI taxonomy): domain Eukaryota; kingdom Metazoa; phylum Chordata; class Mammalia; order Rodentia; family Sciuridae; genus Marmota; species Marmota marmota. The sequence continues at coordinate 5,502,760 of NW_025999999.1, read as the reverse complement.
TTTGAAATATCACTACTCCTGACAGTTAAAATTTGTAAAGCACTTAGCGTTGATCAAAGTGTTTACATACACACTAGGGATGTAGTCAGTCTTCTGTAGTGACGAAGGGTGTGGGCTTTATATTTAAACAGTTCTACAGCATAGAGGAGGAAGAAAAGCTACCAAACCTGACCCAAATACTGCAAAAACAGAGTCACCAATCTAAAAATATCAATGCAAAAGTCTATCAACACATAAGTGAAGCATAATATTAAAAATGCTACACCACTAACCTGATAATAGAATCAGGAACATGACACTAGTCAACACCAGAAAACATACCTTGAGAAAATTCACCATTTAGATAGAATGGGGAGGGGGCATACATTATCATTTTATTTGTACAGAAAATGCTATCAATAACATCCAACATTCAGTTTTGATTTTTTTTAACCTTTAGTAAAATAGGAATAGAAGAATACCTCCTTAGGCAGAAAAAAGATATTTCCCAAATCATGTTTATTGATGGAAGACTGCAAGAATTTCCATTAATATCAGAAATAATATAAGCATATCTTCCATTATTGGTGTTATTCAACTAAAATTAGAAAAAAAATAGCAAGAGATAGAAAATTTTAAAGATGAAGGTAAAATTTGTACTTTGATACATGGGAAACACAAAAATTAACTTCAGTACTATTGCAAAATAGAAGATATATACACTAATTGGATACAATTTATATTTTTTTAAAAAACAATTACTATACTATATGGAATGAAAACTAGCTGTGTGCAGTGGTACATGTTTACAATCCCAGCTACTTGAAGGCTGAGGCAGGAGGATCACAAGTTTGAGGCAGTCTCAACTACTTAACAAGACCCTGTCTCAAAAAATAAAAAGGACTGAAGATGTAGCTCAGTGTAGCATGCCCCTGATTTCAATCTATAGTACCCCCTCACATTGTTGCAATGAATATTCTTATTTTAGGAAAAATATACAAAAAGGATAAATTCCTAGTAGTGAAATGCTTTTTAAGTTGTGTGTCTTGAATTTTAATAGATACTGCCACATTGATGTCTGAAGAGGTTATAACAATTGACACTATTGGAAAGAATACATATATAACATCTTCAGTCCTTTTTATTATAGATATAGGTATAGGTATAGCTACATAAAAGCTAAGTTAATGAGTCTAGCCTTGAACTTTTGATCCTTCTGCCTCAATTTCCCAAGTCACTGGAGTTATAGGTATGTGCCAACACACCTGGCAATATTTTTATATTTGAAGACTAGAAAAATCTTCATTTAAAAAGATGTTCATTAAAAAAGACTATTTAAAAATTCTGATATTTCTGTAAAATGGAATACTAAGCAAGCTACAGAACACTGTAGAGTGTTCCCACTTGTGTGAAAACATTGGAGATTGTGTGTGACTTTTTCTTTTAATCCAGAAGATATATTCTTGAGGATATGTCATTGCTGATAATAGTGATTATATCAAAAAGGAGACCAGGTAAGTCAGTATAGGAAAAAAAGATAAACTTATTTTAACTTTATACTCTTTTGTTCATTTTTGTATTGTATATCACATGTATGTATTACCAATTTCAGTAATTATACAGATAATGTTTAAGGAATTTTTTTTTTAAAGTAAAAATGAGAAAGCAAGCTTTTATGACCAAATGACCATTTAGGGTCTTTTCCAGTTAACCTTCTGCCTGATACTCTGATATCTTCATTGAAGTCATATCAGTAAACACACATCACATTAGTTTTTTAAACTCCAAAAAAACTACTTTTCTCCTGACTAGGATGATTGCACAGGAACAGACTATTTACAAATTAGGCAACACTGGTACACAGAATGGAGTCAGAGTTCATGCCATGCATGCTTCCCATTGGCTAGAGGGCAATCAAAGTCAACATGTCACCTAACCAATGATTGCCCTGTTGGAATGAGGGTTAGTAGGAACATATGGAAGAGTCTAGGTTTCCGGAATTCCAAATAGCCACTTCCTGTCCGATTCTAAAATCATCAAAATGTAAATGCAGAGATAGCTATTGTTTGTTATTGTCTTTCAACATGAATATCTGTTATATGCCAAGTAGGAATATCAGTTATATGCCAGGGTAGGAACTGGAAACCCAGAAACAAATAAGATATCACTCTGTCCTTAAGGACCTTCATATTTTTTTTTTGCATTCTTTTTTTTTTATTTTTTTATTTTTTTAAGGACCTTCATATTTTAATCATCGAAGAGAAACAACTAAGCTAACAATAATAGCATAAAGTGATGTTTGTGGAGAAGTATACAGAGTTTTATGGAAACCCAAGGAAGGATACTGAAATCAGACCAGGGCAAGTGACAGGAAAGTTTTATTAAAAAAATGATGCTTGGATTTATTTTTGAAACACAAGTAAGTCTCAGCCAACTGGAGTTGGAGGAGAAGTTAAAAACTCAGGCTTTTTAAAGATTGCAAGATGTTGGGTAAGAGGAGGAGGAAGGAGGTATACTGGGGAGAAGGATGGGAGCCAACACTGGAAAGGCAGTAAACATCAGACTATGTAGGGCCTCTGCCAGGTAAAGAAGCATGGACTTACCTTGGAGAATGGAGAACTAATAAAGAATCTGAGTGGAGGAATCAAGGGCCAAGTAAGAGATGAAAGAAAGATCATGGTGGTTGCTGTGGGATGTGTGGTGGAGGGAGTGAAATCTCAGGTAGGAAGATAATGGGAGGCTGTTCCATGATCTAGGCAAGAATGAATGAGAGGCATTGGTGAGGCTCTCAAAAGAAAACCAAGAGGGCCTGGGGATGTTGCTCAAGAGGTAGCGCGCTCGCCTGGCATGCGTGCGGCCCGGGTTCGATCCTCAGCACCACATACAAACAAAGATGTTGTGTCTGCCGAGAACTAAAAAATAAATATTTAAAAAATTCTCTCTCTCTCTCTCTTCCAGTCTCTCTTTAAAAAAAGAAAACCAAGAAGAGAGAGAGAGTGAGTAAATCTGGGAAGGATGTGAGAAGAATTTAGAATGGCTCCCATGTTTTTGACTTGGACAACAGGTGGTGCCATTTCCTAGAGGAGCAGCTCCAGGAAAAGAGAGTCTGCATTTGGATTCAAACAGGTTGCATTTGAGGTCCTTAAAGAACAGCTTAAAAGGGGGAATAGAAATAATATTAGCATAGATAATAAGAAACTAAGAAATACAACTAAGAATAATATATGCATAGCACTGTATAGTTTATACAAAACTGTTACTGCAAGGTGAAACATGACTGGAACAGACACTGTGGGGAATGAGAGTGGAGTGGGGAGGATTATCTCAAGAGAAGAAGAAAGCTATTTTAAAACGTATTGGAAAATCCATCTGGGCAAGATGCAAAAAATGGAGGAAACCACAAAAGGATTTCTCAGGACTACATTTAGAGGGGAAAAAATATTCAAGAATAGTCCAGAAATTTTGAGCTAAAGATAGTTTCTAAAAAGGGGATGGCATTTTGAATTCACTTCCAATTCTTGGTGAAATAAAAGAGCAAAAAATTAAAAAGAAATTCCCACCTTCACTAAAACAAGAAAATGTTACCAAATAAAACTAATAAAGAATGCCAAATGAAGTGAATTTTAAAGTTTTAGCAGGACATGGGTTTTATGCATACATACACATATATGCATGGCTGTGATGAAAATACTCGACGAGAACAACTTAGAAGAGTAAAAATTTATCTTGGATTACAGTAGCAGAAGTTCAGTCCACGGTGGTCTGATTTCATTGCTCCAGACCCAAGATGAGGCAGAACATCATGGCACAAGGGCATGGTGGAGGAATACTGCTCTATTCATGGCGGCCAGGATTCAGAAAGAGGGAGAAGGGCCCTAAGGCAGCTGCGTGTTTCTGGGGCATGCCTCCAGCCACACCCCACCTGCCTATAGTTACCACTCAGTCAGTCCATTCCAACTACGATGGACTAATGAGGTTACAGCTCTCACAATCCAATAAATTCACCTCTGAGCATCTGTGCATTAATATAGGAGCTTCTGGGAGACTCTTCCTATCCAAACCATAATAAAATATAAAATATTAAATTGAAAAATAATAAGTGTATATATTTATGGATACAGTATGACATTTTGAGATATGTATACATTAAGTCAAAATAATATTCATCACCTCACCTACTCTCATTTTTTCATTAAAAACATTTAAAATCTACTCTTAGCAATTTTGACACATACGATATGTTATTATTAATTATAGGTACCGTGCTATGCAACAAATCATTAAAACTAATCCTTCTGTCCAACTGAAACTTTGTGTCCTTTGATGTCAGTCTTTGTCCATCTGCCTTCTCAAATACTTGATTACCACCATTCGCTCTCCTCTTCTATGAGTTTGACTTAATTTTTAGGTTCCCCATGTGAGTGAGATCATGTGGTATTTTTCTGTGTTTGGCTTGTTTCACTAAACATAATGCCCTTCAGGTTCATCCACATTGTCACAGACATCAGCATTTTATTCTTTTTAAAGGTTGTATAGTATTCCATCATGTATACATACCACATTTTCTTTATCTGTTTGTCCACTGATGGACATTTAGGTTGTTTACATATCTTCACTTTTGTAAACAATGCTGCAATGAACATGCACATTTAGCTATCTCTTCGGTATACTTTTTTTTTTTTTTTTTTGGTTTTTCTTAAGGACCACAAAAGTTCTCTGAAAACCAGTACAACACAGAGAGATGCCAACAGACTTGATTTTTATGACATATGTGGCCAGTGGACACATATTTGAATTACATTCTCTGAGACTCTGTTTCTTCTCTACAAATTTCCTGTTTAACATGTTATGATGGAAATAACAAGTGATGATGGAAAACAATTATATTAGTTTCTCTTCTGAAAGAACACAAAGAGAGAAGGAAAGGAAGGAAAGAAGGGAAGTCACTCTAAAAAAATGATTATAAATCTTATATTATTTTAAAAGTAGAAGCTAAACAACTCTGAGAATCATGGAGAGAACTGAATGTAAATGTTATAATACTGAAAATGTAAACATAATGTGAACTGGGCATGGTGACATATACCTGTAATTCCAGCAACTCAGGAGGCTGAAGCAAGAGAATCACAATTTTGAGGTCAATTATTTAGCAAGACTCTGTCTCAAAATAAAATAATAAAAAGGGCTGGGAATGTAGCTCAGTGATAGAGTGCCCTTGGGTTCAGTCCCCAGTATTGCAAAATAATGATAATGGTGATGGTGATGATGATGATGATAATTAAAAGACTAACAAATCCAGAGTCATTAGATTGCAAAGGTTTTAATTTCATTCCATTTCTCTAACTCTTGGAATAAAATCTGAATTCCTTGCCAAGTGTACTCTCTACTCTCTTCTCACATGGCTTCCTTGGTCTCCAGATTCCTGCACTGGCCAGACTTCTAATCCCAAGGCAAATAAGTCATTCATTCAACAAATATTTATTGAGCACCTACGCATTGAAGGCAGAGCAGTGGAAAACACAGGCAGTAATCCTTGCCTTCATGCCATTGACATTTTAGTAGGGGATATAGACACAAAATTAAAAATAAATACATAGTATACTTTCAGATAATAAGTATGATAAAGAAGAATCAAGTCAAGGGGTAGAGAATGATAAGGAGTAGCAGCTGGGGTCAAGTTTGATAAAGATATCAAGACTAGCCTTTATAAGGTGATGGTATTTGAATAGTGGGAAGGGAAAACTATGAAAAAAAATTTAGAAGAGCATTTCTAGCAGAGAAAATAGCAAATGTAAATGCACCAGAGTGGAAATAAGCTTAATATGTTCAAGGAATAGAAAGTTCATTGTGATTGTTTACTGGACCTTTATGGAGTCACTGAGTATTTTGTGGGGGAATTTTTTATTTCTTTTTTTAAAAGCACTCTGGATAGTATGTAGAGAATAAATCAAAATAGAAGCAGGGAGACTATGGTCACTATCTAAGCAAGAAACGTGGTGATCTGGCCTATGATGTCAGAGTTTGACCATCTAAAGGTGAGAGAAGTTGTCAGGTATGAATATATTTTCCTTTTTCTTTTTTTTTTTTTTTTGGCCTTTTAAATTGTTATTTTAAGTCAGGCTTTCTCTAAGTTGCCAAAGCTTGCCTTGAATTTTTCGTCCTCTGACCTCAACCTTCCAAGTCACTGGGATTACAAGTGCACCACTGCACCCCAGGCAGATCTGATGTATCAAACACAGTTAAGTATAACTTGCTGGTATGGGGAGTGAGATATCGGGGTTATCGTAGTGTCCTAAATTTTGACATAAGCAAGTCAATCCATTGTGGTAAATTTTATCAATCTTGGAAATTAGAGGAAAGGAAAATTTTCAGAGTAACCCGTATAAGACTAATGATCACAGATTGATGACAGTAATTATCCCTGATGACAGTGTGAAGGTAATATTTTATATTTTCCTTGTACTTTCTTTTTTCTTAATTTTTACAACAAAGATTTTATTTTTACATAAGCAGTAGAGTCATTTTAAAAAATAAATATTTTTCAGATAGTCTGAAGAGTAATAGCCAGATGGGAGGTAGTTTGCACAAGGTATTTGGTCTGTAGAAAGCTCTTGGACTTTGGAGTCAGGAAGCCAATTTAATCTCCAGATTTTCCAAGTAAAAATTATATAATCTGAGCAAATTATTTGAGTTTAGAGTTCTTGCTTATATAAATAGGATATATTACTCTCTCAAGAAAGATTGGCACATCCCAGAGTCAGCTTGCAAGCAAGGCAAAGCAGCTGCTGGTGACGTGGCAGGGATGGCGCTCAAGAGGCTGATGGGCAAGTACAAGCAACTAACCCAGAATCCTCCAGAAGGAATTCAGGCCCCATGAATGAAGAGAATTTTTTTGAATGGGAGGTGTTGATCGTGGGCCCTGAAGATACCTGTTTTTGAGTTTGGTGTTTTTCCTGCTATCTTGAGTTTCCCACCTGACTACCACTGAGTCCTCCCAAGATGAGGTTCACTTGCGAGATGTTCCATCCCAGCATCTACCGGGACCGGCAGAGTTTGCATCTCCATCCTCCACAGGCCGGTAATGACCCCTTAGGCTTCAAGAGAGGCTCTGAGAGGGGGAGCCCCTAGCTGAGTGTGGAAAATATCCTGCTGTGGGTGACGGGCATTCTGGCAGAGCCCAGTGACGAAAGTGGAGCTAACATGGATGCTTCCAAAATGTGGTGAGGTGACTGGGAGCAGTTTTACAAGACTGCCAGTCAGATCTTGCCGAAGTCTCTGGGACTCTGAGGCTGCGCACGCGCAGAAGGCAGGACCGCACCTTGTAGTTCCAAGGCTGCTCTTGGGACGCTCAGTGACAGTGCTGCTGGTGCTGCCACCAAAACAGCAACCACGGCACTTCTTGTTTCTTACCTTTCCACCTCAAACAGGCTTCTTTTCTGGAATCATGGCCTGCATAGCTTAAGGACAGCTTTGCGATGTCCAAGTGTTCCTCCTCGTGGAATGTTCAGGAAGGGCACCTGGCTGTCTCTAATTCGCAGCCATTGCTCAGTCCGTGCTCCCTCCCGTGGCTGTCCCCAGGATGAGGGCCTGTGCAGACCAGCTGCCTCCAACAAAGGCATGGGGCCTGTGGCAATGGGGAAGGGGCGGTGGCGGGGTTGGGCTGGCACACTTTATACCCCACTCCCGGTTCCATGTGCTCTGTGAGGCGTTCACGACGTCTCATCTTGTGTTTTACAAGCAGAGGTTGTACATACAGCCTCTTCATTTGTTGTGCATTACAACCACACTTAGAAATACTTTCAGGGATGCTTTGTAAATGGTCAGTGAGAAAGGAGACAGAGAACAGATTCTTGCTGGCCTCGAAGACCAGTGGCTTCTCTGGTTGCATTTTTAGGGGATTAGCGTTCTGTCACCGTTGCTTGTGCACTCCTAGAGCAGACACAGGGAGGTCTTTGAAGTGTTAGTGACATTTTTCTTCTGAGTTCTGCAGTTTTCCTTTTCCAGGCTAAAAGCTGGGTTGCTCCAGAGCTCTACACTGTGCGAGCAGTTGCACCAGGACCATTCTTTGCCCTTGAGGTCAGAAGGGACTCTACCATTAGTTGGCCCAGAGTGCAGAGGTACGCCTTTCTCCAGGTGGAGGGAGCACTTTTTTGTAGTCTGTGACTTTGATGCCACCTAGGTGTCTCTGACTACAGAGCTGAGCAGCACAATACCCTAAGGAGACATCACAAGCAATAACAGATCTGTTGCCTGGTGAAGCAGATGCCTGACCTGTTCCAAACAGTTTGCATTTCAACAGGAGTTTGTTTTTAAAAAGATGGCCTGTGAGACCTGCGATAGATTTCATTTCACATTAGCCTCTTTCCTTCATGTTAGCCTCTTTCCTTCCCTTCCCAAATGTGTCCAGCGGACATTCGTCTATTAGGGAAACCTCACATTTCATGGTGTTAACAATTCTGTAGGAGGACTTGTGTTTGGAAGGATAAGGAGGTGTTGTGCTACATAGTGTTTACAGGCATGAAGGAGATGCAGCCTTTCCAGAGTAGGAAGCAGTGGCCTGTGTAGAGACTGCTGGCCTGCTTCAAGATCATGGGGACACAGTCACCTGTGGGTGTCCATGGGAGGTGGGGGAGGAGCAGCAGTATCTTTGCAAAACATAGTATTTTATTAATTTATATTTATTGAATGAAAAACAATCCTATGGTGTCCCTCTTCCGTTGTGGAATTTAACTACTATTAAATAAAGTTCTATATTTCCCCCTCTTAAAAAGAAAGAAAGATTGGCACACTTTGTGTCTCCAAGGCTCTGTTCTGACTCCCGGTACTAGAGCAGGGTAGGTGGCATTAGGCATGGGTGCCTATTAGAAATCCTAGTGAAAACGTGGGATAGGCAGTGGAAATGCAGTTCTGGAGTTCAGAGAAATTAAAAGAAACCAATTGGAAAGTTACCAAGTTAAGTGGGATTTGTAGATGAGACTGTCTAGTAGATAAAGGAAAAGAGAAAAATGTTAGGACAGATGCCTGGCTGACTATAGGGTGATAAAGAGGAACCAATAAACTCTTTCCTCTCAAAATCCACTTCCTTCCACCCCAAACTTCTCACCTCTTTTATCAGATTAACATGTACTTATTCAGATGTCAGAGCTCAATATGAACATCACTTCATTTGTTTTTAAATTTATTGTTCATTGTTCTAGGATGAAATTGTAAATAGTGGGATAAATTAGTCCTGACCTTCATTAAGCTTATCTTCTACTAGGAAAGATAGTCAACTGACAAGTGAATAGGCAAGCAAAAAAGGTAATTACAGACCAAGAAGTCAAACACTGACTGAAATAACCAGGATGATAAGACAGTAACCAGGGGAGGTCCTTGTAGATGATAGTGGAAGTTCTCCCTATGGAGCTGACCATATACTAAGATCAGAAGTATGAGATGAGGTAGGAGAAGAACTGGAAAGGGCTTGGTATACCTTAAGAACCAACTTTCCTTATTCTCCAGGCTCAGTCAGGCTCTCTTTGCCCTGCTCTCTCCTAACACTTGACACCCAAAAATCCCTCAAAAGAGTGATTAGTGATTTAAGTAGTCCTGGACTCCTGATTAATTTACAGGTTTAGTCAACTAACATTAATTAAGCAGGGTTAAATTATATTGAGACTACTCAGCACATAACTGCTGGAGAATACCAAGAAATGTTAAGACTAAGCTACCTGGAGCCTGGGCTAGGGAGGTTGGCTTACTTGCCTATACTAGGCTGGCGTTTTCTCCCCACCCCCCTCTCTCCCTCTTCCCAAATCTTTCCACTTTCTGGTGGGTTCCTGTCCTTACTCCTTACCTGTATTCACTGGAAAGGGTTCAATAAGATATTGGGCTAACTGTGCCAGCATGGAATCCAGGCCTTCCTCTGTTACTTACTAGTTACATGACTGAAAGATTCCTCATCTAAATTGGAAATTACCCTCCTTCCTTAGCTGTTTGGGGAATACATAAAGAAGTAGTTGATGCCCCATAAGGCAGTATAGAATTGTGAAATATTATTAATATTTGTCAGGGCTGGGGATGTGGCTCAAGCTGTAGCGCGCTCGCCTGGCATGTGTGCGGCCCGGGTTCGATCCTCAGCACCACATACAAACAAAGATGTTGTCTCCGCCGAAAAACGAAAAAATAAATATTAAAAAATTCTCTCTCTCTCTCTCTCTCTCTAAAAAAATTAAAAATAAAATAAAATCCCACCTGTGAGAATTCTAATCCTCATAAAAAATATTAAAAAAATATATTTGTCTAAGGCAGACTGCAGGTTCAATGGTCCAAACAGAGACAGTTTTGAGGACATTGTGAACCCAGAAAGAAAGAAATGCCTAAAATTTGGTTGAAAAGAAGAAACAAAAAACCCTGAAGATGCCATTTGTTCTGGGCCTACTCAGCCATCTGCAGGACTGGCTTCCCAAGATTCGAGTCAAAATCTTGTGAAGCTTAATTGACATTAAGCTTTCTGTTCAGCCTCCCCCAAGTACCCAAGTTTTCTTCCAGGCTTAAGATTTTTGGGGATGTATTAATTTCCTGTTGTTATGGTAAAAAATGACCACAAATGTAAACACAGATTTATTAAAACAACACATATTTATTATCTTACAGTTCTAGACAGCAGAAACCTGAGATATGTCTCACTGAATTAAAATCAAGGGATGATCCTTTCTGGAAGCTCTAGGGAAGCCTTGCCTTTCATAGTTTTTAGATGCTATTCACATTCCATGACCCCTTTCCTCCATCTTCAAAACAAGCAAATGACTAGTTGCGTTTTTCGCACATCTGATCACTCTGACACTGACTCTCCTTGCCTCCCTATTCCATTTACAAGAACACTTGTAATTACACAGAGAAAAATCCAAGATAATCTCCTCATCTCAAAATCATATTCCTTTGACACTCAAGCCCATGTTCCTTTTACCTCTAGTTGGTTTGAGAGGCTTCAGGGCACTCACTCTGGGATTCTATGTGGAATCCCATTCTTGGCCTTGATATTCCCTATTTACAACAACTGGCAGCACAAACAGGCAGGGAAGGTGCCTCCTTCTTTTTGGGAATGGGAGTCATTGATTTAGCATGGGCAAGGTCTCTGTAAAGATCTGTAGGCACATTTGCCAGAGAAGGGGGGAATTTTGCTTTCAGAGGAATAATTTTGGGTTATCTGAGGGCCACCAAGCCAAGCCCTCAGTAGTGACAATAGATATCATCCTAGATCAAGGACTTAAGTGAGAGATAGGAGTAGTGATGTTCTTTCAATCTTCTGTCTTGATCTCGACCTTCACCACATAGGGTAACAAGGTTTTAACAGAAAATTATGGGATTTGTGGTACTGTTAATTTTTTACTTATCTTGGGCCAACCCTCTGGACCATTTGTGAGCCACACTGGCCAAGTGATACAGTGTTCACCCAAAACACCAAGAGGGAATAAGTACCTTTATTGACAGGTTATAAATACATAGGATTTCCTTAGAAAGGTGGGATAAAGGCTCCAGCAAGACACAAGGGGAAAAGTCAATAATGGGTTCATTTATTTATTTATTCATTCATTTGTTGAGCAGATGTTGAGACCTGTTCCAGGCTCCTTGCTAGAAGCCAAAGATCAGTCTGCAGGGAAGATACAGTTCATCAGTGGGGTTGAACTCTGTTCAAATACCCAACAATTAACACAGTGACTACACAACAGGCAAAGCCATAGGCTTTTAGACTGATTATAGCAGTAACTGCAGGGGTCAGGGGAACTCAAGAATTGGAGCTGGGTTAAAGTCTCTAGGGAAATAGCATGCAGGAGAGTATGGTCAGAAGACAACAGGAAGAGCAACAGGTCTGTGTGGATGACGAGGCACAAATGGACCTGGTAAGACGGACTTGAAGGCCAGGCCAATGCATTTGGATTTTGTGCTACAATGCATGAAAATCAATTGAAACTGAAGTATAATTTACATACCACAATATTTGCCTTTTTAAATTGTATAATTAAATGATTTTTAGTAAATTTAGCAAGTTGTACAACCATTACCATCATCCATCACTCCAATAAGATCCTTCCTGCTCATTTACAATTAATCCTCATTCCCATCCCCTATCTCAGGCAAACATTATTTTACTTTCATTATTTTTTTATTATTACTTTCATTATTTTTATTTTCATTTTTTAAATTTTATATATCATATATATAAGTTGTAGATAGATGCAATACCTTTTATTTTATTCATTTATTTATTTTTTTGTGGTGCTGAGGATTGAACCCTGTGCCTCACCCATGCTAGGCAAGTGCTCTACCACTGAGCTACAACCCCAACCCCTCCATTCCTTATTATTGCTAAATAATATTCCATTGTATGGATACATTGTATTTTGTTTATCCATCAGCAATAAATTGATATTTGGGTTGTTCCCTCTTTTAGACTATTATGAATAATAATATGAACATTTGTGTACAAGTCTTCTGTTGATGTATGTTGGCATTTTTCCTTGGATAGATAACTAAAATTGCTGGGTTATATAGTAAATATATATTAAATCTTTTAAGGGCTGGGGATGTGGCTCAAGCGGCAGCATGCTCGCCTGGCATGCGTGCAGCCCAGGTTCGATCCTCAGCACCACATACAAACAAAGATGTTGTGTTCGCCGAAATCTAAAGAATAAATACTAAAAAAAAAAAAAAAAAAAATTCTCTCTCTCTCCCTCTCTCTCTCTCTCACTCTCTCTTTAAAAAAAAAAAATCTTTTAAGAAACTGCCAAACTTCCCAAAATACCTGCACTATTTTACATTCCCATCAGCAATATTTGAGGGTTCTACTGTCTCCCTGTTCTCACCAACTGCTGTTATTGCTGTCTTTTTTATTACAGCCATTCTAGTAAAGGTGAAATGATATTTCAGATGTTTTTAATTTGATTTGATTTAAATGTGCTGAAAATATTTAAATATGCTTACTGGACAATTGCATATCTACTTTGGTTAAATATCTGTTCAAATCTTTTGCCCAGCTTTTAATTGAGTTTTTTATAGTACTATATTTGTGTTATAAGTATTCTTTATGTATTATGGATATATTATCAGACGTGATTTACAATTGTTTGCTCCCAACTTGTGACTTATCTTTCATCTTCTTTTTTTAATATTTTTTTAGTTGTAGATGGACACAATACCTTTATTATTTATTTAATTTTATGTGGTGCTGAGGATGGAAACCAGTGCCTCATACATGCAAGGCAAGCATTCTGCCACTGAACCCCAAACTTAGTCCTATTTTCATCTTCTTAATGGTGTCTGTTGAAAGACTTTTGAGGGAAAAAAGGACAAGACAACTAATGTGAACAAATTTTAAATGTGTTTTTTTTTTTTTTAAAAAAAAGGACAAGATAGAGCTGTGCTTCAGAAAGATAGTCTGGCAACTGTATGTGGGATGGAACAAAGGGGACAGAGAATTCTTTTCATAAGTTATAACAAAGGGAACAGGCACAGGTCAAGTTTCTTAAAATCCTCTGGGAATCAAAGGGTTATAAGCAGATATTTATCAAAGCATGTTTACAGTCCAGTTAATCAGTAAACCAGAATCCGTGAGACTACCAATATAGGGATGTGCAAGAACTTTTCAAGAGGTTTTCCAGGATTGGGAAAGGAAGAGAAATGAGCATGGAGAGCTGAGGGGCTATTCCAGAGCTACATAAATAATTTCCAGCATTGAGTGGGAAAGTCCTAAGCCTCCTTTCCAGTGCTGTCACACTAGTGTTTTGTGGTGGGAGCTAGGTAGTGCTGGTTTTCGGCTCTTTGGATTTTGACTGTTGAGGAGGCTATTTGGAGAGGTGGGAGCACATTTCAGTGTCTCTCTTTGAAGAAGCCCAGCAAGATGTCAGACCTGCTTTCAGCCTTCCTGCACCTCCTCCTTCTCTTCAAGTTGGTTGCCCCAGTCACTTTTCGTCACCACCATTATGATGACCTTGTGCGGACACTGTACAAGGTGCACAACCAGTGCCCCTACATCACTCAGATCTACAGCATCGGTCGCAGTGTAAAGGGAAGACACCTCTATGTGCTGGAATTCAGTGACTACCCTGGAATCCATGAGCCCTGTAAGTCTTGAGCAATTCTGGGAGCAGGTGGGACAGGACTCTTCCCTTACAAATCCAGTCATTGGTATTGTTTCTAGGATGGTCGGTGGAACCTTCTCCTATGGATTATTACCTCTTTCTCAAACTGTGACAAGTCTTTGCCTACTTGGCTCTTAAACTTCCCCTGCCTCTGGGAGCCACAACCCCAATTCAGGCTCCAGCCACTCCTTCCTCTTTAGGTTCTGTTTGCTTAAGACCTTAATGGCAAAAGGTGAATCTTCTTCCCGGCTCCATTCCCATCCCCCTACCTTCCCTCCCATTCCCCTTCTTTTTTCTTGCTATTATAGTATAATATCTTTCACAATCCAATGGCTCAGGAGCATAGCAGAAATAATTAGCTCTTGTAGTTTTGTCAGGGAACTAAGAAGGGTTTAGGAGACTCTTCCTGGAGTAGAAGCAGGATAGAACACAGTATCCTAGAGTTCAAGGGTTAGGGTATTAGATTTATTTATTGGATTCTTTTTTGCCAGTTTGCTTCTATTGTCAAAGCAATCCATGTTTAGATTAAAAATTAGAAATTAGATGTAATAATAATAAAGTTCATCCATAATCCCAACATTCACCGAAAACCACTGGTAACAAATGGATGCATATCTTTCCAGACATTTTTCTTTGCATATTTAAATCTACCTTTCATACACATGTAGTTTTTCATAAAAATAGAATCATAGCTACTTTCCTCATTTCACAGTCTGTTATGAATAGCATTTGTGTCTATAAATATAGATCTATGCCACTATTTTGGGCTGTGAAATATCTTATTGCATGGTTGTCTTTAGCTGCTCAAGAGTTGATGGACATTTAAGTTATTCCTAATTTCTCATTGCTTTACTTTACTTTCCTCTCCACTCCCACATCCTCAGCCCTAGCCCAGTCTCCACCACAACTTGCCTAAATTATTGCATAAACTCCTAATGGGTCTCATAACTCCTAACTGCTCCCACTGAATCTTCTGAATCTTCTCTGAATCTTCCTGAACTTTCTCTGAACCTTGTGTTATTTGGCACACAAAATAATTGTTTTCCTAGAAACTGTTATAATCTTACTCTTCTGTTTCAAAAATCCCATGAATTCGGACTATGAGAATATCAGAATATTACATAGGAGAAGCTCAAGGATCGTCATATGGTTATATGGTCTGAAGGGACTTGCTTTGAAGTTGCACTTGCATAGCTAGAACATGCTTTTACTCAGATCTCGTGTACACTGTGGAAGCTTAAGACTTTTAGTAGGTATGATGGGGTTAGTCCCCCAATACATGTCCCCTTCTTGGTGCCCCTATACTTTCTAGCATTCAAGGCCTTCCTTGGAGTTTGTTTATACAACACTGCCTCTCCTGATTCCACTTTTCTCTGAAGCCTGTAACTTTAGCTATTCATCCATCTGTTCCTTTCATTCACTTATTTTATAAATATTTACCAATCACCTACTATATGTAAGAACTTTTATGTATTCTAGAATTACAGCACAGAATAATACAAAGACCTTGCCCTCATAGGCCTGAAGCCTAGTGGAGTCTACTGAGTAATACAATACATATTATATCAGATGGAAACTAATGCTAGAGCAAAAACAACTCAAGAAAGAGAGAGAGAGTTTCATGAGGTAATATTGGGAGGAGCAAGGAATTGGTGATCAGGAAAGGAATCCCCACTGAGGGGGTTTTGAACAGAGATCCAAAGGACATGAGGGAACATTTCATGTTGATATTGGGCAGGGGTTGGGGAGGTGGCAAGATAACAGGCAGAGGCAAGAGCAGATGCAATGTTCTAGGAGCTAGGGCATGTTGGCACACATGAGGAAAAAGTGAGGGGGGGCCCTATGGTCCAGCAGGGTGAACAAGGGTAGAACAAGAGGCGAAGTCAGAGACAGACAGTGGGGAATACTGGGCAGCAGAGGATCACATAGGGCCTTAGAGATCTTTATAAATATTTTGCCTTTTACTTTGAGTTAAATGAGAAGCTACTAGAGAGTTTTAAGCAGAAGAGTTGCAGAGATCTGACTTACATTTTTTAAAAGATCACTCAGAATAGAAGGCAGCAAATTGCCGCTCCAGAACCAGCACCAGCTTTGGTGAATGAAGTTTTACTGGAATGGCCACACCCATTTGCTTTTGCATTACTTTGGTTACTTCTGCTGGAAGAGTTGAATAGCTGTGACAGAGACAATATTGCCTACAAAGCCCAAAGGATTACTTTCTGTCCCTTTAAAGAAATTATTTGCAAACACTTGATTCAGGAGAAGAGGCTTAAATAGGGCTGGGCAAATGCTAGGAGACCAAGTGGGAAATTCATTACAAAAATCCAGGCATGGGGTGTTAGGGGCTTGAACCAAAATGGATATATGAGAAATGGTTGTATATTATGAGGGCTGGGTCTTGCCCATGACCTGCGCGGGCTATGAATTTTCGGTTTCCCTTGTGTGACATGTACTGGCTGAGAAATATGGCGAAAAATCACACAACAAAGAAGTAATTTTGAAAAGTGAAAATGGGACGGCTCTATGACCTTAGGGGTCCTGCTTCCACAGTGGAAGGAGAGAGAGAAGAGCCCACGTTTGCTTTATTTATACAAGGGGGCTTCAAAGGATTTCCAAGGAATGTTCTTTTGCCAAATAAGGTAGGAGGAGGGCTGTCCAAGCTCAATGGGTAATGCCCCAGTCAGGAGCTACAGAGCAACCTCTCTAGCCGACTAAAGACTGAGGTCACCTCGTGCTTTGAGTAATCCATTAAGTGGGAGAAGCCACAAAATGACTTGCAATGTCAGAATTGCAAGGCTGAGGAGAAGCTTTTCAAATAGATCCGGGGTGGCCCCCACAGTAGGGGATATGGGCTCAGTGGTGAAGTGCTTGCCTGGCATGCACAAAGCCCTGGGTTTGATTCCCAGCACCACATGATGGGGAAACAAAAAGAAGGAAAGAAAAAAAAATGATTATGTTCTCAGCCCTAGCCTAGGATGGAAGTGTATCCCTGTATACTCCAGAGGCTAAACAGGAGTATCACATGTTCAAGGCCAGCATGGATATTTAGAGAGACCCTGTCTCAAAATAAAAAATAAAAAAGACGGGGGTTGTAGCTCTGTGGTAGGAAGTACGTGGTACCCTAATACCATGAAGAAAAGAAAGACCAAGAGAAAGAAAAAAAGAAAAGAAAGGGAGGGAAAACAGAAAAAAGAATCTAATCTTGAATACATACTAAGTACATTCCACCATGCCAAGTTCCACAGGACAGTGGTTCCCTGACTTGGATTTCATAGAAAAGTTAAAACATTTTTTTATGAATAAGAGAGGTTTGAGGAGACTAAAATAGATTTTCCAAGTTTTATTTTATTGAATAAGGATATGAAGGAAACTGACCTCTACTATTACCAACCTTTCCTGAAAGAACACCAAAAAACATAAGAAATACATAATCTAAAATTTAAGAAATACCACAAGATTAAGAAAACACATTATGGAAAATTCACAGAAATCCTGTAGGTTACAAATGTTCCTTTGGAAAAGACTGCTCTAGGAATACTAAGATAACTAATAATGGATCATGTTCTAAAGAAAATTAAAAATTGTATACATTACTAAGGCCAGGTCCAGTAAATGAATTATAATATGTGCAAAAATATAAAGTATGGTAAAAGAGAAGTCAGCAGACAACTCACTTCCAGCAAGGAGAGCCCAAGATGGCCTCACAGAGTAAGAAATATTTGAACTCAGCCTATGAGTATGATAAGGAGAATTTGGAAATAAGGAGATGAAGAGGTGCAGAATCAAAAAAGAAATGGAGGCAGAAAAGTGTTGGGTAGAAAAGAAGACACTTGACAAGAAGCTTTTCTCTTTCCTTTTAAAAGGGCACAAGAGCCAGCACAATGGCACAGGCCTGTAATCCCTAGAGACTGAGGAAGCTGAGGCAGGAGTATTGCAAGTTTGAGGCCAGCCTCAGCAACTTAGCCAGACCCTGCTCAAAAAGAAGAAGAAGAGGAAGCAGCAGCAGCAAGAAGAAAAAGGAGGAGGAGGAGGAGGAGGAAAATAAGAAGAAGCAAGCATAATCTTTTTAAAAAACATTTTTAAGTTGGGGTTGTATCTCAGTGATAGAGTGCTTGCCTAGCATGTATAAGACTTCCTCTTCCTCCTCTTCCTCTTCCTCCTCCAGGGATTGAACCCAGGGGCCCTTAACCACTGAGCCACATCCCCAGACCTTTTATTGAGACAGAGTTTTACTAAATTGCTCAGGGTCTTGATAAATTGCTGAGGCTAGCTTTGAACTTGTGATCTTCCAGTCTCAGACTTCCAAGTCGCTAGGATTATAGGCCTACACTACCATGCCCAGCAAGAATATTTTAAAAGTGTTTTTATTAGTACATTATATTTTTTATAATTGTGGGGTTTATTTTGACATATTCATAAATGCATATAACGTAACTTGCTTCTTTTCAATTCTCAGTATTATTTCCTCCCTCTCCTGACCCCTTGCCTCTACTCTATTGATCTTTTTTTTAATAATTTATTTTTTTAAATTTGTGTTTGCTTTTTAATGTATAACTAATGCTCTAATTGGTGCATTAGTAATACATGAAAGTGGAATTCATTGTGATATATTCATATGTGCACATACCGTGATTTGGTCAATTTCTTTCCACAGACTGATCTTTAAATGATTCTAGGGCTATCTCCAGAATCTCAATTCTTAGCCAAGCTGAGCAGTTGTTAGCATGGCCAAACACTAAGGACTGAAACATAAATAGATTCCTTCCTACTCTGTCTCAAGACATGCCTCTCAGATACAAAGGAAAGATTTTAGCTTCCTAAGTGCCCTAAAAATTATGTCTTCAATTCAATTGGGATGACAGTTAAATGTTATGCCATAACCTAGATTATTTCATGAGACATGTTTTGGGGAAACACCAGCCTCACCCTGAAGGATTAGTCTCTGCTTAAGAAGCAGCATGCTACTGTGAATGGTACTACAAATGCAAGCTGGGCTTTGACTTCTATTATCTGCACTAGCTAGGTGGCCTCAGACAAGTTTCTTAACCTCTTTCATCCCTAGTTTCTTGGCTTTGAGGCTAACTATGCCTACTTCACAGGTTTTCTGTGAAGATGAGTAATAATGAACATAAATACCCAGTTCATCGTGGGGGTTCAAAAGGTAGTAAGCATTATTATCCCTGGTATGAAGTTTTAGACATTTTGCAATTGCAATTGGTTAGGAAGGGGCTCCAGGATTATTGGTAAAGACCCAATGAAAGCCTAAGGTTATCTTTTATGTAGTAATGAAAAGGAAGGAAAAGATGCTTTTGCAAGATCATGACTTAGTAGCACTTCTAAACTTCCCCATCTTTTCTTCTCCTGCATGTGCGTTTTCTGCTTGCAGTGGAACCGGAAGTCAAGTATGTTGGGAACATGCATGGTGACGAGGTGCTGGGCCGGGAGCTGCTGCTGCAGCTGTCCGAGTTCTTGTGTGAAGAATTCCAGAACCAGAACCAGCGCATCATGCAGCTCATCCAGGAAACGCGCATTCACATCCTGCCCTCCATGAACCCGGATGGCTACGAGGCGGCGGCCACACAGGTAGAAGCCCAAAGGAAATACCAGGGATAGACTAAAGCCATATTAGGACAGAAAGTATAACACAGAGCATGGATAGATGGGTTCTTTGTTTCCAAATTCAAAGAATGAAATCCATGGACGCAAGAGTGAGAGCAAAGTAACAGGATTTATTAGCATAATAGAAAGAAAGCAGAGCTCCCAAATAGGGAAGGGTCCTGAGAGGGATGCCAAGGGGTTATCTGCTGTCTAAGGGTTTTTAAAGGTATATCTGATGACCCAGTACAGATAATTTTGGGGGTGAGGGATGGACCAATCAAGCTCTTCAAGCTCCCAGTTTAGTAAGCCAATCAGAAGTGCCTAAGTTTAATCCCTTATTTACATAATTAAGAGGTCAGGTCCAACCTTGTGATTTGACATGTCTATCGGGAAGGGGAATTTCTTCAAGCAAGGTTAGATCTGGTAGTGGGCTATAGCCAAGGAAGAGCCATGTGGTTGAAGCTGTCAGCAGCAGAGACAGGATATGCTAACTAAGGAGGAGCTGTTGCAGTTGAAGCTGTCAGAGACAATGCCAGGATATTCTCCAGGCCCGATGTCTCCTTCTAGGATGGCATGGTCTCATTCCCCCTTTTCCCTTCTCTGAGGCTCTATCCTGTCTGCCTGTGGGAGGTCTACCTTCTTGCCCATTCCCTCAGAACTAAATGCCAACAGACAATGTATTCCAGTAAAAGAAATAAAGGATAACCCTAGGAGTGATGGCACTCGCCTGTAATCCCAGTTTCTTGGGAGGCTGAGGCAGGAGGATCACAAATTCAAGGTTACCCTCCACAACTTAGCTAAACCCTGTTTCAAAAAAAAATTTTTTTAAAGTAAAGAGAGAGAGAGAGAGAGAGAGAGAGAGAGAGAGATTTTTTTAAATATTTATTTTTTTTTTTTTAGTTTTCGGTGGACACAACATCTTTATTTTATTTTTATGTGGTGCTGAGGATCGAACCCAGTGCCCCGCGCATGCCAGGCGAGCGCGTTACCACTTGAGCCACATCCCCAGCCCAAAATTTTAAAAAATTAGAAGTCTGGAGATATAGCTCAATGAGGAAGCACTCCTGAGTTCAGTCCCCCATACCAAAATAAATAAATAATAAATAAAATAAATAATTAAAAATAAAATAATAAACAAAATAAATAATAAAAGATAAAATGGCTGAGAAAAAAAGCAACAGAAAATAAAATAGAACTATAATAAAGACTTTGGTCCTGTCTAAATGTAGCACATTAGGCAATAACTGTGGGCTCTCTGAGCTTCAGTTGCTTCTACACCTGTCCAGTTGACCTCAAGGTTTATTGTGAGAATCAATGAGGCAATGTCCATGACAACACTTTGTAAACTGAAAAATACTATGCAGAAGTGAAGTGATATTGCAAAATACACCTCTTTCCCTGAACTTTTGGCTTCTGATTGTAAATATTGTTCACCCTCCCACCTTACATGCCTATTTGAGGGGTTTTTGTGTTTTTTGTGGAAGCAGGGATTGAACCCAGAGGTACTTAACCACCCAGCCACACCCCCAGCCCTTTTAAAAAAATTGACAGAGGTTCTGCTAAGTTTCTGGTTCTGGCCTTGAACTTTCAATCCTCCTGCCTCAGCTTCCTGAGTAGTTTAAATCTACATGGGAATATGGTTAAAGATTGATTAGAGGCAGACAGGGGAATGGAACCAGAATGTTGAGCCAGTTATGCTGCTGGCTTTGAAAATGGAAGAAGGAACCATAAACTCAGGAATGTGGATGGCCTCTAGAAGGTGGAAACATCAGAAAACAGATACCCCTAGAGCCCTCAGAAGAAATTCAACACTGCTGACACCTAGCATTTATTTCAGTTTTCTGACTTCCAGACTGTTAGGGGAAGCCCTTTGCCATGCTGTTTTTCCTTCCTTCCTTTTTTTTTTTCTTTTTTTAGTGCTGGGGATGGAAACCAGGGCCTCATGAATACCAGGTAAGCCCTGTATCACCAAGCCACACACTCAGCCCCTCTTCTTGTCATCTTAACTAATAACCAGTCTGGGTAGCAAATCAACTGATCAAGGCTTAATGCTAACGATTAAGAACTACATTGATAAGAATGAGCAAGCAGTGAAAAAACCCTGGAAGCAAAAAGAAAATCATTGTATCATAGAAGTGTGCACCACGGAAAAATCAGATAAATGTTTCCATTGGAACAGAATTGCTACAGAAAACTTAAGAGAATTTTTTTAAAGTTATGTGTTGAATGGTGATCTAAGAATAAAATATAAGCAGGATATTATGAAAATATAAAAATAAAGATCTCTTAGAGAAAATTCAAGAGGTAGTACATCTGTGACTTACTTTTCAGCTGTCCAACATCATTCATTCACCCCACTTTGGGAAACAACCAACAATTTGGACTCTATCCTCTCAGTCCACAGGGCTGCCAGGGACACTAATCCCTTTCTCCAATGCCACACAAAACATTGAATGGAATTTCAGTTTTTAACAGGCATCTTAACATATCTCTGTTATACCACTTTTTATATTTAATTATTTGTGTATATATATCTACCTTATGTACACTATGAATTAGTAGAATAATGCCTCACTTACTCCTTTCCCTAATGTCTGTCAGACCTTTGAATGGAAACTTAAGTAAATTTGAGTTGACTAACTGGATGACTGAATAAATGAATGAATACATGAGCAAATAAAAATGTGAAGTATGAGAAGAGAAAGGAAGTTGATAATGCTCAAAAGAAAATAAGAAAGAACTTATATTTTTCAAAAAGCAAGAGAGTGGATTTCCATGGTAAAACCACTTTGGAAAACAGCTCATCAGCTTTTCAAAAAGTTTAGTCCCTGTTACCAAAAAAAAAAGTGACCTTACATCAACGGATACCAACAGGTCTACTCCTAGGTATCTACCAAAGGAAAAGAAAATACACATTCATACATAGACTTGTACATAAATGTTCATAGCAGCATTGTCCACACCAGCCAAAAAAGCAGAAACAACCCAATGTCCATGTACTGTGTTGAGTAGTATCACTGTCCTTAATTTTGTGTTCACTTAGTACCTGTGAAAGTGATCTTGTTTGGAAATAGTCTTTGCAGATATAATTAAGTTCAGATGAGGTCATACTGGATTAGGGTGAATTCTAAATCCAAAATGATTACTGTCCTTATAAGAAAGAAGTGTCTAAATAGAGACACAGACACACTAGAGAGAAATCCAGGTAAAGATGGAAGCAGAAATTAGAGTGGGCCATGGTGGTACATCTCTGTAATCCCAGCAGAAGACTAAAGAAGGAGGATCAGAATTTCAAGGCCAGCTTCAGCAACTTAGCGAAGCCCTAAGCAGCTTTGTGAGACCCTGTCTGTAAATAAAATATAACAAGGACTGAGGATATGGCTTAGTGGTTAAGCACCACTTGGTTCAGTCCCTGTTACAAAAAAAAAAAAAAGAAAGAAAGAAAAGAAAAAAATTAGAGGGATGCATTCACAAACCAAAGATTACCTCCAACCTCCAGAAGGTAGAAGAGACAAAGAGAGAAACTTCAGAAAGCTGAGCCTGCTGGCATCTGGATTTCAAACTTTGAGCTTCCAAAAGTGTGAGACAACAAATGTCTGTTATTAGAAGACTCCCGTTTTGTGGTAACTTGTTACAGAAGCTGTAGGAAACTAATGCAGTCCCTCATCTGGTAAATGGATGAACAAAATGTGATATATCCATTTGATAGAGTTATTCATCAACAACAACAACAGCAACAACAATGAGGCTCATCAACAAATGAACAAGCCTCTAAAAATATTATGTGCAGTCAGGGAAAAAAATCACAGAACATACAATGCATGATCCTACTTTTGTGACATGTCTAGAGAATGTGAATCTGTGGAGAAAGAGTGATGACCTTGGGCTGGTGGGAAAATGAGGACTGACTATAATAAAAAAGTTTCTCGGGCTGAGGTTGTGGCTCAGTGGTAGAGCGATTGCCTAGCATGGTTGAGGCCCTGGGTTCGATTCTCAACACCACATATAAATTAATAAATAAATAAAGGTCCATCAACAACTAAAAAAAAAATTTCTTTTTAAATGTTTCTCTTTAGAGTGATAGAAATGTTCTGAAATCAGATTATGATGATGGCAGTACAACTCTATAAGCATATCAAATTCATTGACTTGTACACTAAAAACAAGTAAATTTTATGGTATGTAAATTATATCTCAAGATCTTTTTTAAAAAAAAACAAGAGCTCCCATGATTCTGAAACACTTTCCTGTTGTTACAGCTTCTCCTGGGATCTCTATCTGCAGTACATGTTTTACAGGGAAACTTCAACCACACCATTGGGATTTTGGAGAGGTTAAAGAAGAAAGTGCTACATGATTTGATAGAGGCAGTTAATATCATAAAAGAGCTGTACAGTGTTCTTAAAATATAGGATTCAGTCTGAAACTTACATTTTTCATCTCTTCATTTTTTCTCTAGGGCCCAAACATGCCTGAGTATCTCGTTGGCAGAAATAATGCCAATAAAGTGGACCTGAACCGTAACTTCCCTGATCTCAATATCTATTTCTACTACAATGAGAAGCATGGAGGACCCAACCATCACTTGCCCCTTCCGGACAACTGGGAAAGTCAGGTAGGAGATAAAATTTGCAAACAGAAGCAAAAAAATCAGCATCTGGAATTTCTTGCAAAAGGATTGTTAAGCAATCTTCATATTAACAAGCAAGAATTAAGCATCTCTTCAACTTCATGTAAATTTGTCTAGAGGAATAATAATTGTATCTTATGCTTCTTTGTATTTGTTCTCTCCCCAAGTAGAGCTCTCCAAGGAGCATAAATATTTGATGATAGTAGTGATGGGGGTGGAGGAGATGAAAGCAGTATCCTGTAGTTGCAGGGTACTTAATCATTTCACAAAGTCCTGTCATAGCCAGTGTTTCAGTTGATCGTTAGTGTGGTGAATTCATTGAGCAGTGTCATCCATCTCTGTTTCTTTTGTTAATATTTATTTTTTAGTTGTAATTGGACACAATACCTTTATTTTGTTTATTTATTTTTATGTGGTGCTAAGGATCAAACCCAGGACCTTGCACATGCTAGGCAATTGCTCTACCACTGAGCCACAACCTCAGCCCCCCAATCTCGGTTTTATAGATATTATACTTACAGATAAAATAGTTCAGGTGAGCATGGTAGCAACTTGGGAGCCTGAGACAGGAAGATCACAAGTTTGAGGCCAGCTTGGCCTATTTAGTGAGACTCTGTCTCAAAATAAAATAATAAGGGCTGGGGAATGTAGCTCAGTGGTAGAGTACCGCAGGGTTCATTCCCTAATACTGCTACTACTAAGAATAATGATTTAAATCTGCACAGCTAATAAGTGATTGGAATCAGGATCAAAACTCAGGCCTTCTGACTCTTAACCCAGCATTCTTTCTATTGCACTAAACTATTGACAGAGAATTCTAGCATTCTCTTCTCAAGATTTCTCAAATCTCTCCTACTTATGGTGAACTGTGTATTTTTCAGCAATTAGTTCCAAAAAGAGATTTAGGAAGTCTGACCCTTGTGGGTTTTCCTCTTCCCTTTGTATGTGTGACCTTAACATTTTACCTTATTCTCCCTCATTTCCCTTCTGTCTCAATAGGAGATGCCAGTCCATGCTCCTAAGCCTCACTCTCCAGGAGGCCTATAATGTGACCCTGGAAATATGAAGTTTCACTATGCTAGTGGGCCTGCTCCTACAAATAGCTACAGTCATCTCTGGAGCATCATTGTCATCCTTGGTTTTTATATTGTAGGGTATAGTTCTAAATGTTTTATTTGTGAATATCTAAACTTAGAAACTGGGTGGAGAAAAATAAATCAGGCATAGGCCTTTATTCTGGGAATTTCCTGGATGGAATATTCTTAGATATTTTTTTCTCTTTGAATAGGAAGTAAAAGTCATGCTTATTAAGTGTCTGATAGCAACTATCCTTTGGCTCAAGTAAAACATGAAAAATAACTTTGTACTAGTCAGACTATCTAGCCAAAAGAATGTTCTTATTTGTTAAACTTGTTTCTCTTAGTAAAGTAAGGTGATTGATTCAGTAATAATTAGGGTCCCACTTAGTCCTCTATCTAAATCTTAAAAGGAAAAAAGACAATGAGAAGTCTCTCTTGCTCCTGACGGAGTAGACTTGAGAAAGAAGAGCAGTGAGGAGCTAGCCTTGTTCTGATAGGGCTTCAGACTTGAAGAAAGGACTGCTTCAAATCCTCTGAGCCTCATCAAAGACCAGAACTGGAACCCTTGGTACTATAGCCATGCTTCCCTTAATGACATTTTGGTAAATGATGGATGGAATATATAGTAGTGGTCCCATAAGATTCTATCCCCTGTGATGTTGTAGCCATTGTCGTTTGTGTAAGTACACTCCAGATGTTTGCACAATGACAAAATCATCTAACAGTACATTTCTCAGAATGTAGCCTCATCATTAAGCCTCACACAACTCTATATGCATTCTGATTGTGTGAACTCAACACTATTCATTCAGTCCCCCTGGGATGGAAAAATGGGTCCTTCAGAGCTTACCCCTGGTCCAGGAGGAGTAATTAACACATTAACATCTCATAATCTCTAAGCACATCTACCCTGAGAGGAGGAAAAAAATTGAGGACTATAAATTGTTTATTTATAATACTGTACTCTACTACTATACTAGGCTAGTCCAAGTGGATTCAAGGCTTTGCTTAAAATACTGTCACTCACTAGCAATATAACGCACTATAAAGGGTACAGTTACACTACTTGTCCAAGGGATAGTGTATCTAATTCATGACATTTGGATACAACTAGAGGAGCATGTTCCACATGTCAACATTACAGCACATGTGTTGGGAGAAGGAGGAGGCTGAAAACCTATTATTGTGATCCAGTGTTTTCCAGATTTATTTTCTAAAGCCCCAAATTCCTGTCTTAGAAGCCACAGGACAATGAGTAAATAAGAAGCCCTTTCCTAGGGTCCAGATAGAGGCTCAGCTGGAGCTCTGAACTTTCTAATTATGATAGCCCTCTTCAAACAGATCTCTCTCTCTCTCTCTCTCTCTCTCTCTTCCCCCTCTCCCTCCCTCTTTCTCTTTCTAGCTTATTTTCTCAGGGTAATTTTAGGTTCATAGCCAAAAGTACAGAGCCCCCACATACATCCTGTCCCCCTATTCCCTACCCCACCATCACCCACCTGAGTATACATTGGTTAGTCACTGAACCTGCACTACTCACCACTAACACTCAAAGTTCATAGTTTACATTAGTGCTTATTCTTTTTTTAATATTTATTTTTTGGTGTAGATGGACACAACACAATGCCTTTATTTTTATGTGGTGCTGAGGATCAAACCCGGGTCCCGCCCATGCTAGGGGAGCGCTCTACCGCTGAGCCCACAATCCCAGCCCTAGTGCTTATTCTTGGTGTTATCAATTCTATGGTTTTTGGCAAATGTATGATAATATGAATCCACCATTATGGTGTCATACAGCATTGTTCCACTGCCCCAAATATTCTCCTTGTACCTGTTTAGTATATTACAATTCACGTAAAATTTCCTTCTGAAAAAGCCTTCCATATACTTAATTTTGGAAACTGTCATTCCAGAGGTCAGAATCCAGAGGAGGGAATAACTTCTCTGTGTTATTCAGACACACTCTCTCCCCAGGCCCCTTCCTCACAGTGACTTCCATGGCCTTTCCTTTGCTGCTAGCCTTTCTTATCTACTTACAGGTGGAGCCCGAGACTAAGGCTGTGATCCACTGGATGCGCTCCTTCAACTTTGTTCTTTCAGCCAATCTCCATGGAGGGGCAGTGGTGGCCAATTATCCATATGATAAGTCTCCTGGGCATCGGTTCCGAAATCCCTACCGCACTACCAATTCCCCTACACCTGACGACAAGCTGTTCCGGAAGGTATGCAGAAGGGCATTGTCCTGGCCAGGGGAACATGGGTGGGGCTCAATAGACCTGTGTCAAATCAGGAACAAGTCCATAAAAAATAACAGAAAACACTGCCTGCTTGTGAACCACTTAGTCTGGTAAATTACATTTAGGTTTGCATGATGAGCCATAAATTCATGAAAAAGTAATTTAAAAGAAAAGCTTTATACTATAATTACCATGATGTACAAAATGCAGATATAATTTGATTCAAATGTATGAAATGTCAAGATCATTGTACTGTCATGTGTAACTAATAAAAAAAATAACAAAAAAAATATGCCAAAAGACTGGTGGTAAGTTAGTGACATTAAACATGAATTTTAGGATTTCTAATTTATAATTTTATGATAATATATCTGTGTTAATGAAGACTACGCACATGAAACAGGCTTAATTAATAATTCAAGTATTAATGTATACTAATATATACATTACAATTTATATAAATATATTTAATAATATAATAAATTTAATATTTTATAATAAAATGTATTGGCTAAATTATAAAATATGTTAACATATAATTATATATTGATATATAAATAATAATAACAATGTAATTCCTCAACTAATGAATTACAATAGCAAAAAACACCAATTATTCCTTTTCTCCAATAATCTCATTTTGTCCACTCTTATAATTCAAAAAAAAAGGATTATAGAGAAAGACTGCATATGTTTCTTTTCTTCCAAAATAATATATCTCTCATTTGCCAATACATATTACTTTTCCTGTTTTTTTTTTTTTTTTGCTCCTTGATTTTGGCTAGAGAATGATACAATTGGAAGGGACCTGCACCATCTAGTGCTACCCCTCCTTTTGCACATGAAGAAACTTGACCCCAAGAGAGTGGAAAATCAGAATACAGATCTCTTAATCCTAGTCTGCTTCACACTCCACACACACACACACACACACACACGCTTACATTCACACACACTCACTCTCATACCCACCCTTGTACATACTCACATACACTCCATCTCTCTCCTGTTCATATTTTCTTGACTGAAGCATATATTCAGTTGCCTAATAGGACTTCATGGCACCACTCTAATTCTGAGCATGAACATTGCCATATGAGATCATTTTCTGCATACTTTTCCTGTAGCTGGCCAAGGTCTACTCCTACGCACACGGGTGGATGCACCAAGGTTGGAACTGTGGGGATTACTTCCCAGATGGCATCACCAATGGGGCTTCCTGGTATTCTCTCAGCAAGGGTAAGGAGAGTCCTGGATACTGCTCAAGCTGAAGTAGTGTAGTGCCCACTTCTGAATGACTAGTTTTTTTCAAGGAAACAATAGGGACACTATGGAATTTTGCACTCCAGTAAACATCTGAAAAATGGAGAAGATTGGCATTTAGCGTCATCTTGTGAATCTTTAAAACTAAGGTAGGAACACCTGTGGTCCTGTAAAACTGGTAGTTTACACAATAGACTAAAGCATAGGAAGAAAATAATGGGGCCAAGTGATGAAGTGTGTCTCTGAGAATAAACTGGTTGAAACCCAGCTTTCCCACTTACCAGTCATGTTGTTTCAGGCTACTTACTTAGCCTCTCTGTGCTTTGTTTACTGATCTGTAATTAAGACTAAGAAGGTTGGGGATGTAGCTCAGTGGTAGAGTGCTTGTCTAGCATGTGTGATGCCCTCAGTTCAATCCCAAGCATGGCCTCTCCTCAAAAGAAGAAAAATACTAGCCTCATGATTTTGATGTTTAGATAAAATAACAGACATGAAACATTTAGAAATGTCTGGCTTATGAATGTTTTTAAAAGTAGTACAGAGAATGCCTCACATGGCAACAGGTGAGCAGAGGAACTGGCCTAGAAAACACCAGTTGCCCTGAGTTCTGCTCTCCACCCTGACTGCCTGCCTCCCGTGAGCAGGAATTTGCCATAGGCATTGACCATTAATTCTGTAGCCTCAAACAGAAGTAAACTTCTCCATTCTCTATTGTGTGGACCTTGCCCATGTTTGAGGGTCAACATGAACCTTTGATTATGAACCTCTGGCAGATAGGCAGTCTATGGATAGGGAATAGGCCAAAAGAGGAAGCTGGGTTCTTTCAGGAATCACTTTTAGCATTTGTTTTCCCCCATCCTCTCAAGTCTGAGCTGGCTACAGCATTGGTGAGGGCTGAGTTGATGGTGGAGTGAGATAGAGAAAGGTTAAGGAGTTGCCATGTACTGAGAGGGAAACTTGTGGCTGTAAACTCACTGAACACAAGGCAAGTAGATTTTGTGAAACTCTGATTTCTTTAGTTTATATTAGAGAAGCAATAGATGTCACCCCCCATGATTAAAAATATCAAATATGCTTTTTAAAATTAGACTTGTTCCTTGTTTCCTCGCTTCCCTTCTCCCTCCTCATCCTCTAAGAAAGTATGGCCCGTGCCTCCTCTGAGAATCCTTGTCCTAAATTAAGCTGGTACATTCCAAGATGATTAAACTAATCAAAATGGTTGTTTTGACAGTGTGGTCTCTGGTTCTGCATAGCTGGCATCACTGGGGACTTGTGAGAAATATGGATTTTGAAGCCCAAACCTAGACCCACTGAATCAGAAACTCTGGGTGTAAGGCCTAGCAGTCTGTATTTAGCCGGAAGTGCCAGCTTGCCAGGGATTCTAATGCATGGAGAGAATCAAGGGTTATAGTTATTGTTGTCCAGCTTCCCCATTCTTTCTGTAATGGCTGTTTGCATTCATTAGCTTAAAGAGCAAGTGAAAGTTGATTAAATGGATACTTAGTTTTCAATTTTCATTGTGGTAAAATACACATAATATAAAACCTACTGTCTTTTCTATTTTTACGTGTACAGTTAGTTCAGTGTTATTAAATACATTCATAAAGTTGTGCAAACAGCAACATTGCTCACCTCCAGAATACTTTTTATCTTGCCTCAAGCCCCTGGAAGCCACCATTGTACTTTTTGTCTCTATGATTTTAACTACTCTGTATACCTGATGTAAGTGGAATCATGCAGTATTTGCCTTTTTGCAACTGGCTATTTGACTTAGCATAATGAGCCTAAGGTTTATCCATGTAGCAACATGTGTCAGAATATCCTTCCTTGTTAAGGCTGAATAATATTCCATTATATGTATACACCACATTCTATTTGTACATTCAGCCATTGGTGGACACTTGAGTGCTTTTGAATACTGTAAATAATGTTGCTGTGGACATGGGTGTACAAATATCTATTTGAGACCCTGCTTTCATTGCTTTGGGGTATATATCCCAAAGTGGAATTGCTCAGTCCCATGGTAATTCTGGTTTTTTTTTCCTTTTTTTTCTTTTTTACTTTTTTGAGGAACTACCATACTGTTTTCCATAGGAGTGCTACTATTTTAGATTTTTTTACAAAATGCACATAAGTTCTAATTTCTTCACATACTTGCCAACACTTAATAATTTCCATTTTTCTCTTTTTATAGTAGCCATCCTAACAAGTGCATGGTGGGATCTCATGATAGTTTGAGTTGCATTTTCCTGCTGATTAGTGATATTAAACATTATTTTATGTGCTTATTGACTATTTGTTTATCTTTGAAGAAATGTCTATTTAAGTCTTTGCCCACTGTTTAATCCTGTTGTTTGGTTTTTTTGTTGTTGAGTTTTAGGAATTCTATATACATTCTGGACATTGAGGTCTTATTGGATACATGACTTAGAAATATGTTCATCTATCCCATAGTTGCCATTTTACCCTATTGACATTATCTTTTGATGCATAAGTCCTCAATTTCCATGAATTCATATTTGCTTATTGTTTCTTTTGTTGCCTGTGCCTCTGATGTCAGATCCTACAAGTCATCACCAATCCAGTGTCATGAAGCTTTTTGCCTGTTTTCTCCTAAGAGTTTTTTAGTTTGGGGATCGTACATTTATGTCTCTGATCCGTTTTGAATTAATTTTTTACATGGTGTTAGATAAGGACCCAACTTCATGTATTTGCATGTAGATATCCAGTTCTTGAGCACCCACTTGCTAAAGATTGTCCTTTCCCCTGGAATGGTCTTGGCACCCTTGTCAAAAATCATTTGATCAATAAACAAATAAACAAAAAAATCATTTGACCATATGTGCAGAATTTCTGGGCCCTCTCTTCTATCCATTGCTCTGTTGGTCTGTCTTTATGGCAGTACTACATTGTAGTACTGTGGATTTGTATTAAGTTTTAAATTCAGGCAGGGAGTCCTGTAGCTTTGTTCTTTTTCAAGGTGGTTTTAGCTGTTCGGGGTCCTTTGAGATTCCATATGAATTTTTGGATAGGCTCTTCTATTTCTGAAAAGAAAAAGGAATTGTGTAGATCACTTGTATAGTATGGACATCTTTGCATAATTTTTAACCCAAGTGAATTTGCCATAAGTACTATCCTAATAATCAGAAACATACTAAAAATAATTTATTCCATTGAATAATTGAATGACATAGATCAGAGCAGACATTTGGTGGAGGAAAAATATACAGCTATCTTCTGCTTTTTCATGAGTCAGTTTGGGAGAATTATTTTCAGATCAGCATGTTCTCAGTTAGGGTGAGGGATGTGAAAACAAAATATTCATCTTATTTTTAACCTCCCAGGTCTGAAAAACATTGTAATTTAAAAAGAAAAATCTCCCAAAAGCAATACATAACGCATGTTCTAATAATAAGGCACAGTTAATCATCAGGCTTTGGAAATGATAAGATAGATGAGAAGTGAAATTAAATCCTGAAATGGGAAAAATGGAGAGGAAGCAAATGACAAAATGAGCATTCATGAAGAGAGGAAATGGGAAAGAGAGAAAGGCATGTGAACTGGAAACTTGGAGAAAGCTTTTTTTCGTACCAGGGATTGAATCCAACGGACTTAACCACGGAGCCACATCCCCAGCCCTTTTTATTTTTTATTTTTAGAAAGGATCTCACCAAGTTGCTTAGGGTCTCATTAAGTTGCTGAGGCTAGCCTTAAACTTGAAGTCTTCCTGCCTCAGCCTCCTGAGCTGCTGGGATTACAGGCATGCACCACTGTGCCAGCTAGGGGAAAGGTTTTATGGGAGAGAAAAGTAAACAGAGATCAAGAGGTAGAATAGAAGGTGGGGAGGGTGATGGTGTGGAGAAATTGTGATTAACAAGAGATGAGGTGGGGGGTTGGGTGGGAACCTAGTTGTACAAATCTGCAATTACCCTCTTTCCCTTAGGAATGCAAGACTTTAATTATCTCCATACCAACTGCTTTGAGATCACTCTGGAACTCAGTTGCAACAAGTTTCCCCGTCAAGAGGAATTACAGCGGGAGTGGCTAGGTAATCGGGAAGCCCTAATCCAATTCTTAGAACAGGTAAGATGTCATTTTTCACCAGAAGGAGGGAATGGAAGGAGGGAGGGAGGGAAGGATAGAGAGAGGGATGTGGGTGTTCCCCAGTGACAGGCTCCATTTTTGAGTTAGCAAGATCTGACTTTTCCAGTCACTCAGTGCAGTAGATTTTGGTTGCCCTTCCCAGTGAGATTCATTCATTCAACATGACAGAGCACTATGATCTGCCAGAAACTTAAGAGCTTGGTACTATTAATAAACAAATACACAAACAAATATCCCTGCCAGTATAGAATTGAATTCTAGAGAGGACAGACAATAAGTAAAATAAGAAAGTAAATTTTAGAACATGTTAAAGAGAGATGCTATAAAGAGAGCCTTCTTAACAACCAACAATAAAAAATTAAAAAAAAAAAAAAAAAAAAAAAAGGGAGAGCCTTCTAGGGAAGGTGACTTTTAAACAGAGATTTCAAAGAGTTGAGGGAGAGAATCATGCAGATATTCAGGGCCAAAAGGGGTTTCCTAAATGAACACAAAACAATCATAAAACCAAAGACAAACCAAAAATGTTCAACATCACTAATCATCAGGGAAATGTAAATCAATACCAAATGAGATACCCCTTATACCCATAAGAACTTTATTTTTCTTTTGCAACACTAGGGATTGAGCACAATGAAAAGTAATTTAGCCCTGTATGTACCACAGGGCTACATACCCAATCCTTTTTATTTTTTTATTTCGAGACATAATCTTGCTAAATTGGCCAGGCTGGCCTCAAGCTTGGGATCCTCCTGCTTCAGACTCCTCCTGAGTCACTGGGATTACAGGTATGCACCACTGTACCCGGCTCTGCATACCAATTGGGATGGCACCTACCAGGAAAGAAAAAAATGGCACATCTCTAATCCCAACAACTGTGGAGGCTGGGGTAGAAGAATTGCAAGTTCAACGACAACATTGGCAACTTAGAGAGACCCTGTCTTTTTTTTTTTTTTCTGTTTAGAGATACATGACAGTAGAATGTATTTTGATATATTATACATACATGGAGAGAGACCCTGTTTTGATAAAAAATAAAAAGGGCTCAGGGTGCAGGCCAGTGGTAGAGCTCTCCTGGGTTCAACCCCCAGTACCAGACACACACTAAAAAAGTGCTAGAGAGGATGTGAAGCAAATGGAATCCTTGCACACTGTTGTGGGAATGTAAAATGGTTACAGCTACTATGGAAGTTCATCACCAAATTGTAAATAGAATTACCATAGGAGCCAGTAATATTGCTTGTGGATGTATACCAAAGCACTGAAAACAGGGTCTCAAAGAGGAACTTGCACACTCTTGTTCATAGTAGCATTTTTCATAATAGCCAAAAAGTGGAAGCAACTCAAGTGTCCCTTGATAGATGAATGTACAAACAAAATCTGGAGTATATATATAATAGATATTATTTAGCCTTCCTTCAAAATGAAGGAAGTTCTGATACATACTTCATTGTGGATGAACCTTGAGGACATCATGTTAAGTGAAAAAGCAAATGTGCCAGGTGTGGTAGTGCACACCTATAATCCTAGTAGCTCAGGAAGCTGGGGAAGGATCACAAGTTCAAGGCCAGCCTCAGCAACTTAGCAAGGCCCTAAGCAACTCAGAAAGACCCTGTCTCAAAATAAAAGGAACTTGGGATGTAGGTCACTGGTGCAGCACCCCTGGGTTTAGTCCCAAGCACCTCATCCCTAAACGTACTCATCCCGGCAAATACTGTATGATTCCACATATATCAGATATGTAGAGTGGTCAAAATGTGAAGACAGAAAATAGAATTGTGGTTGCCAGAGCCAGGGAAAGAGGAGGGAATGGAGAGTTTTTATTTAATTAAGTCAGAGTTTCAGTGTTACAAGATGCAGAGAGTTCTAAGGATGAGTGCTGGCACTGGTTGCACATTCTGACTGTGTTTATTAACACTGAAATGGACACTTAAAATGGTTAAGATGATACATTTTATGTCATGTATGTTTTATAACAATTTAAAAATTTTTAGTTAAAAAAATGCAAGGATGGGCTGGGTATGGTGGTGCACATCTGTAATCTCAGCAACTTGGGGGGCTCAGGCAGGAAGATCGAGAGTTCAAAGCCAGCCACAGCAACTTAGCAGGGCCCTAAGCAACTCAGTAAGACACTGTCTCTAATTTAAAATATTAAAAATGGCATGGAATGTGGCTCAGTGGTTTAGTGCCCCTGAGTTCAATTCCTGGTATTCCCCCACCCCCCAAAAAAATGCAAGTTCAGGATAGCAGTGTGGCTAGCCTCCCAGTGGGTTTCAAGTGTAAAGTAGAGTGTGATAAACAATGAGAGCAGGTGGCCAACAGGGACCACAGCTTTTTAGACCATCCTAAAAACTGTAGCCTATGAGCTGAGTTAGGTTTTGAGTAGAACATGACATGATTTGACTTAGGTTTTAACAGGATCGCTGTGTTCTGTTGAGGAGATTATTGGTGTGGAGGAGCAGCAAAGAGACTGGGTTGGGGGCTGTTACCCACTTGGGGAGCTCGAGTGTGAAAGCATATAAGAAAGGGCTTTATACTATAAAAAACTCCACCAGTTTGAGCATAACTCTGTGCTCTCAACTTTTCCTGCAGGTTCACCAGGGCATCAAGGGAATGGTGCTTGATGAGAATCATCATAATCTCACAGGGGCTGTCATTTCTGTCCATGGGATTAATCATGATGTCACTGCGGGTAGGTGGTCCCTACTTGGGGGTGTCAGGAATACTG
Source organism: Marmota marmota marmota (assembly GCF_001458135.2). NCBI lineage: Eukaryota > Metazoa > Chordata > Mammalia > Rodentia > Sciuridae > Marmota > Marmota marmota. Next base: position 5,467,028 of record NW_025999999.1, on the reverse strand, counting down.
GTGGTAGAGGTTAAGAAGAAAGGGTACTAGAAATGGAGAAAGTAAATTAAAAGGCTGGATCAAGCAACCAAGATGTTTATATGGAAAATCTTTTGCTTGTGAAACAAGCAATCCCTGAGAGGCCAGGACCAGGGGGAAAAAATGAAAAGTAACTTCTTGTCAGAGTGGAGGAGTCACTGCCCATATAACTTTGTTATTTCCGGCCTTGAGGCTATAATAGCTTGCAAATTGGTGTGAAAATGGGGTAGAAAAGAAAAGAGAAGGACTGTAATATCTGTTTAGTTTGTCCCTGACTCAGGCATTTCCATATATGTCCACTAAGACAAAAGTTAGCAAGATTGGTTCTGGGCTTGCTGCAGGTCAAGACTGGTAATGGAGAGAGATCTTAGAGCTATCTGAGGCCTCCTTAAAGGGTATAGAATGATATCATGGAAGAATGGTGTTGCAAATGGACCTTGCTCAGATTGATTATGCACAATTTATAAGGTTTTTTCTTGTTTGTTTTTAAAGGATAGAAGTAGTTACCAATGGTTAAGGGTTGGTAAGATTTGCCTACCTCCCAACAACCTTGAAACCAGCAAGGCTCAGCTCATTTTACCACACAAACATTTATTACCAATCATGCATTTTTACAGTTCATGTAATCTGTTTAAGTTGCATGAAATCTATATTCTTTAAGGTGATCCCAGCATAGCTTCAATCAAAGGTCCATTCAAGACAAAAGCAATATTCTAAAAGCAGAATTCTGAAGCCTCTTGATCAGGTTTCAGACAACTGGAATCTTTCATCCCAATGGCTGGACCCAGGACCATTTATGGATCCAACTTCAGGCACCCTCTCAAGAGCACAGGCTTCAGTACTTGTTAGATTTTTATCCCATATAAGCAAGGGAGAGGAATATCTCTGAAACATTCTAGCCACTGATAGTGATCATCATTCATTCCACCAATAAGTGCCCACTTCCCCACACTCATTGTGCTAATAAATAACATTTCACTGGTAAAAAAGATCTATTGCTAAAATTCATTATGCTACTTAGCAAACCATATAAAGATAAACATACTTGAATCCCTCTTCCTACCTGCATCTGGAATGGGATCTTTCTGATAAAACATTTGTTATCCACTTCTAAGTATGAACCTCCAATTAAGAAAATGATAGCCCCCAGAGTATAACTCAAACTATCTAATATATGCATAATAATACCCTGCCTTTGCTAAAGTATTTTAAAGTAAATTAAGACATTTAATAGGTAGCAGAAAAAAATAGTTACTCATTATTACCTGTACCATTCTTTATTGCATTTATTATTTCAATTAATCTTGCTGCATACTTTAAAAATTTTATAGGCACCATCATGATTGGCCATAATACTGCATTCCTGCCACAGAAAAACAGGCTTATTTTGAAGGTGATGGAAGAAATTTTAAAATATGATTTTCAAAATCAGAACATTGGCAATCATTTAGTAAGCCTTCCTACTTAATATAAAATTACATGCTCACAGCATCTCTTACCACTGGTTGTCCAAGCCATCAGTGTGAGGGCTATTAGTGCAGATTGTACACAGCTCTACCATGTAGCTTTTCTAGGACGCCCCATTAAACATCTACCCGAGTGTTCGCAAATTCATAAAGCAGTCATTTTTTTTTTGATAGCTCTGTTTATTATAATAATTTCTGCTTCTGTTTAGCAACTTAAATCTATAGTTCTCATTCTTGTTTCTTTAGGTAGAGATTATTTCTTCACAGTGACTTTTTGACTTTTCAAATATTAAAAACAGGTCTCAAATAGTTTTCTTAATCAGGCAACATAATAAACATTTTAACCTTTGCTTTCTTCTAGTGACCCTTTACTAGACACAAGTTTGTATTAAAATCCAAGGTCTAGAATGGAAGACAATACTTTCAGTGTGAAGCACAATGGGACATTTTCTTAGGGGCTCCTCCTATTGAGGAGGATCCTTATAATCAATTTAGTGCTTCATCAGTTTCATTCTGCCGATAAGAAAAAACAAGCTGTAGTCAGCTAAAACCTCCAGATCACTCTTCATAACAAGGTACCATTTGGGGCATGCTTTTAATCAGCAGACTGAGTCACATCCTTGTCACTATTAGGTGAACGAGGTGATTACTTCCGGCTACTGCTCCCAGGTACCTACACTGTCACTGCCACAGCACCTGGGTTTGACCCACAGACAGAGAATGTGATCGTGCATCCTGGGAGACCAACGCTGGTGAGTTCCGCTGAGCTTTACAGAACACTACAAATATCATTTATTCCATGTCTTAAACAACTGGTTGCTTTGCTCTAATCTTGTCTGAGCTTCCCTCTTTCACCTTTAAAAAAAGTTCATTGCTCTTCTATCCTAATTTTTCTTCTCCTTCTTCTTTTGTCTCCTTCCCCACTTCCTTTTGGCTTTTTCTTATTCTTCTGTTTAACACAGCATCATGATTAAAAGAACTGTATGTTTTAAATCCATCTTATTTGCCCACAGACCTTGAATAAATTGCCTCTCTCATCCTCATTTTCTTCCTAAGACTAATGGTACCACCTTCACAGGAGGTTCAAAAGAGAAAGAGCACAACTAGCATTTAATATAGTGGTTGACATGACTCAACATGTAAATCCTGGAGCTCCTGCACAGATTCCCTGGCTTCCCCTGATTGCATAAGCAAGGAATACCACAGGGTGGCGCTCTGCCAGCCCTTGGGTGCCCTGTTGGCTCACACAGTCTTGATTTCTGCTTGCCTCTGCCAAGAGCCCGCTGCTCTCTAATTAGCTGACTGTAATATTCAATCTCCACTGCTTTCCTTTATGGATAGGATGAGAGGCAAAGAACCTTTTTGATTTACAGTCTAGAACTTTTTTACTTTAGGTCATATTAGATAAGGTTCTCAGAGCTTAAAGGGAAGCAGAGGTCATGGACATTAATCCTCAGATGTTTTCAAATGAGGAAAAAAGAGTCAATTCTATTTAATGAGTATCTACAACTCTTGTTTCCTATAGTTGGCATTTCCCAGAGCCTCCTCGCTTGTCCTTTTCCTTCTCTACACAACTCTAGAGCTTATTAGACCCTCCCTTTCTCTTTCCTTAATACAACGCAGTCAAGTATATCATCATTTTAAATATAGTAATGTTCCCCAAAGGCTCAGATATTGAAGGTTTGGTCCTCAATGCAACAATGTTCAGAGATGGGTCTTTTGAGAATTAAATGGATAATGAAGGCTCTGACCTCATCAATGTATTGATCCATAGATGGACTCATAGCTGTGACATTGTTGGGAGGTGGCAGAAGCTTCAGGAAAGGGGACATGGTCTGGAAGGGTATAGCTTGTCCTTCCTTCCCCTTCCTTCCTTGCTTTGGAGAGGTGAGTAGCTTTCTCTGCCACATTCTTCCGCCATGATCTTCTGCCTCACTATAGGCCTAAAGTAATATAGCCAGCCCACCACTGACTGAAATCTGAAACCATGAACTAAAATAAATCTTTCCTCCTTTAAGTTGCTTTTCTCAGGTATTTTGTCACAGAAATGAAAAGTTTAGCACAGAGAGTTTTCAAGAATTATCTCAATAACCTTCACAATAACTCTATGAGGTAGATATGAGTGTCCCCATTTGTGGCTGCGGAAATTGAAACTTGTTTAAAGACAAGAAACTTATATAATATCACCCTGTGAGGAAATGATGGAAGCCAGGATTTGAACCTATGGCAGGCTCTCCAAGCTGCCTCCTCATCCATTGTGTCAGGACCTTATAATCTGTGTTCATAACCCCTTATTTTACCAGCAGCCAAGCAGGGAGCAGATTTGGCTGCCTGCATACATAAGAAATAAGCAAATGATGTAAAAAAAGGAAAAATGAATTTTATGCAGTTTGATCAAAGTGGGGACAAGCAGCTAGATTTTTCTCTGCTGGCCCTAAAGAAATGGTTACAGTTTATAGCAATGAAAGCCAGGTGATAGGCATATGGAGGTTTAGCTAGGCTGTGCTAGTCAGAGAACATGTCGGCTTCAGCTTTCCTAATGCCTGGCCCAGTCCAAGGGTAGTTTTTATTCTCAGCATGAAGAAGCTTTCTGTTTCAGGATGACAGTAAGGAATTACTCTGTAAATCCTTTGAGAATTCCTCTGAAATTTTTAGATAATCCTCCCCCTAGTCCCTCTACTCCCATCTCCTGCAATACTTCTACTCACAGATGCAGGAAGAAAAGAGTAACTCTTCCATTTCAACCTGTTAGCTGATTCCAATTTCCCAGCCAATGTGTCCTCTTTCCCTTTATCCTTATTCTACACTAAAATCAAATGACCAGCAGACAGCTGTATACATAGGTCTTGTGCTAAGCAAGTTTATTCAATGCTGAATGCAAACAACCAAAAGACCTCTCAAGTAACATACTCTGTTTCAAAGTATTTCACCTCCTTTTTTCACATATTCTTTAAATAAATTAGCATAATTGGTTCTTTATATGTCAAATATAACTTAGGGGGAAAAATCTGTCTTTTAAGTACAATTCTCAGATACAGTAACATCTAAGAATCTGATCTATGGATCACAGTAGAATCCAGTTCCCTTTCCATCCTAAAGCAGACAGCCATCTGGCTGAAGAAGGAAAAAAAAAAGATTATTTACAGAAGGGTTTCCATGTTACAATCAAGAAGTTTTAAAATACCTCCCAGGGTCCTATGCGGCCTTGCTTTTCCCCACAGCCTTCCAGATGTGGCTCCTTCTGTTTTCCTCTGTCCTTTCCTCCTTTTGTTGTCTCTCTCCTCTCTTCTTTCCCCTTTCCTAGATTTCTGTATTACTAAAGAGGAAATAGTAAATGACACAGTGCAGTTGGCTCTGACTCCCCTACCCCCCACTCCTTTGGTGAACTAGCAGAAGAACTGGCTTGGATTCCTGTGCACAGGGCAGGAAATAACCCCATGGAGAGGCCTCTCCATCAGTGGCCTGTTTTTCACTCCCAGCTGGCTCAGACTGTTCCAAGGGCGGGCAGCCAGGCTTGCCCCAGGGGAGCTGTCAGGACACTGTGCCTCTCCCTCTTTTTTCCCTGCCTGCAAGGGCTGTCCAGCTCCTCCACGCCCAGTGTATCCCACACTCAAAGGCATCTTTCCATCTTCAGGCTGTGGCCAGAAGGGAAGTGTCATTTAGCTTTCAAAGGATGCATCTGTGCCCAGGGAAGTTAAGGGTCCAAAAATGCATAGGCAGTCTCCATCATCTCTATCTACTGCCAAACAATAGAGCAGGAAATTTAGTTCCAAAGGTCTGAAACACACATTGGCATGCCTGAGCAGGGCACCTGTGACTCATAGTCAGTGTAAAGGAGACAGATATTATTAGGGCACCATCAATCCTAGCTCTTGTCCTAAGCAACAATATTGGTGAAATCATGATTTGGGATGTAGATATAACTTTTCTCATTCATATAAAATAAATGTATATTTACCTATGTGTCGCCAGTGATTGTGTACCAAATTGGGGAGACTATTATCCAAGTCTATAGGATACCACTGGTGCTGCTCTTGGCCATCACTGTAATAATTCTCCCCAAGTCTCCTGCCCTTGGAACCTGGAACTGTGGTAAGGAAGAATCCAAACTGGGCTCCTACATTCTGCTTTTCCTCTTCCAGGTCAACTTCTACCTCAAGAGAAGCATCGCTCCAGTAAACCCTCTGAGGAAGGCTCCAGGTGGAGGGCAGGGAGGCAGGATGCAGGCGCAGCTTCGGATAACCAAAAAGAAAGATGGGGCCAGGAAGCAGCCACACAGAGGCCCTGGCTGAAGCCCACCAGGCCCTGGCCACGTTTAGGAAGTCTTTATTTCTGCTCTCAAATCCCATGAGGCATGCTCTCTATTGTTTTTTATCTGAGACATATTTAAATATAAACATATTGAGAACAGTTCAAAATGGTCTTCATGTGTTTCAGGAGTAAGCCTTCTCTAGGCCAATGTCAAACAGCGTGGAGTGGAAAACTGGTGCAGTTGTACACATACAGCCTCCTGAGGGGTTCAGGTTTCTGTTCTGGGAGTTTGGTTTAGGCCTGTCCCCTGTGCATCCAAGACTACTTCTGCTTGGTTGGCCACCCAAGAGGGGGTTGTTATAAAGTGAAGCCACCCCATATGCCTGGCCCCTTCTGCACATGGCCAATTCCCTCTCCAGTTCTCCACATCATGACTCAGCCAAGGAGCCCTGGCCAGGACACCACAGCTGTGCTGTTTGGATTCTTCAGCCATCAGAATCATGAGCCAAATAAACCTCCTTACTTTATGAGTTATCCAGCCTTAATATTTTGTTCTAGCAAGACAAAAATGGACTAAGATTTGAAATCAGAATTAATGAGGGCAAGGGAGGGCAGAATTTAGGACAAGAAAGAAGAGTCTCCAACTTTGGGTCCAGCATTTTCCTGACTTGTACCCCTTTAATTTTATATCTAGAGTTTGATTTTACTTTATTTTTTGTATTTATTTATTTTGGGTACTAAGTATTGGACCCAGGGGCACTTTACCATTGAGCTACATCCCTAGGCCTTTGAAATTTTTATTTTGAGGTAGGGTTGCACTAAGTAGTTGAGGGTCTCACTAAGATGCTGAGGCTGACCTTGAACTTTCAATCCTCCTGCTTCAGCCTCCAAAGTCTCTGGATTACAGGCATATGTCACCAAGCCTAGCTACAGCTTTATTATTATTATTATTATTATTATTATTATTATTATTATTCCCAGGGGACTTAACCACTGAGCCACATCTCCAGCCCATTTTATGTTTTATTTTGACATAGCGTCTTGCTAAGTTGCTTAGGGCTTCACTAAATTGCTGAGTCTGGCTTTGAACTCATGATCCTTTGGCCTTAGCCTCCTGAGTGGTTGGGATTACAGATGTGCGCCACTGCAACCGGTAAGGAGGATTTTGATATAGGATGATCAGGGAAGGCCTCTCTGAAGAGGTAATACTTGGCTGATAGGGAAAGGGCAAGAAAGAAGACTCATAAAGAATATGATAAAAGTTTCAGGCAGGCTGGGCACAATGGCATATGCCTATAATCCCAGAGGCTCAGGAGGCTGAGGCAGGAGGATCACAAGTTCAAAGCCAGCCTCAGCAACAATGAGGTGCCAAGCAACTCAGAGTTCTATCAAACTAGCAACAAGCTATTGATCCTTGGGGCTTGACTCTCAATGAAACACAAAATAGGGTAGTGATGTGGCTCAGTGATTGCCTTGAATTCAATCCCTGGTACAATCCTCCCTCCCCCCACCCCCCGCAAAAAAAAAAAAAAGCACCAAGTAGAAGTAGCAAACCCAAGAACCCTGTAGCAGGGAAGAGTGTGTGTGTGTGTGTGTGTGTGTGTGTGTGTGTGTGTATGCTTAGTTTCCTGACTTATGATCTCAACATGCTAAAAGTCTCACTCAACATAGGTCCAACAGCGTAGCATCCAAACCACACTAAGTCTAGTCATAAGTGAACTAGTAAGACTCACTTTTTCCATGGCAACAGAAGACACCCTAACTTGGACCAATCATCTCAAAACCCAGGATCTAGAAAGTGGGACAGCATGGCTCCAAACAAATCTGCTATCAGAACTGGATAAGTCAAAGCTGTTGTGTCCAGAGAGACATCTTCACCACGATTTGTCTAGCACACATATTCCTGACACACACCCTGCTCCCGCCCCCTCATGCCCACCTCCTTCCTGGACTATGGCTTTATTTCTACTTCAACACTAACTTCATTCTGGCTGTTAAACCACGAGTAAACATTCCCCGGGGCAGATGCCTAAGCAAACATCAGTACCTTCCCTTCTCCTAAAACTTAAATTTCATTCACCATTTAAAAAGACTCCGTCTACGTAGCAGTTCACCTTCTCTCCCACTCCTCCCCAGGATCTCTCCCCTCAGGGGTCTTCCTTTCTCCTACCTTTATTTTCTTCAGATGTCACAGATACCCTGCACCCTTTCACCCTTGCCCCTCTGACTGGGGGCACCTGAGGGGGCTTACAGCCATGGCCCTGTAGTTAGGCAGCAGCCCAGGAAAAGTTTCAGGGGCGTTGCTTGTCTCTGATGACTCCTATTGCACAGTCCTGGGGAGGTGGCAAATAAAATCATTCCTTGGATCGATATTCACCCCACAGGCAGAGGGACAAAAGGCCTCTTTGACTTCCTTTTAGGTTGTGCCCAGTGAGGTCTTTGGAAAGGAGCCTCCATGCTGAGCATCAGATCAAAGGAGTTAATGAGTTTCCTTAAATCTGTTCTGGAATCAGATGAAGTATGAATAAGCCAAATAAATGACCACAATTTTATTCTTTTTTAAAAAATACCCAAATGTTTACACACATGTAGTTTATAGAAGACTTTTATTTTATAAACCAATATAATTTTTTTTTAAATGGAGGGATAAAGGATCCACTGTCTTTTGGGAGCTAGTTTTCAAATTTTTATTAAGGACAATTAGAAAAAATACAGTTTCTACCTAATATCACCATTGATTCATAAATAACTTGAATGCCAAAAATTAGGAAAATTACATCTTAATATTAAAAAATCTCATAAATCAAATTTTTTCCATTTTTACTAAGAACAGTATATGTTTCATTTTAGATTAGCATTTGTGAGTCAGGAATTGGAAAATGGAACTTTGAATGTCTCCCATAACTAAAAATTTATAAGTAGGGACTTCAGACACAGCTTCCTTTATGTGGTCTAGCATATGTATTCGTTTCTGGATTTCATTATTTTTAACAGTAACTTCTTTATCACACAATCTCTGCTTATGAGGGGACAAGATGACCAACAATGTCTTTAAGCTTATATTCTACCAAACTAGCAACAAGCTATTGATCCTTAGGGCTTGACTCTCAATAATGTGAATTGAGTTATGTGCCTGTCCCTAAAAATATCATAATGACTCTGATTAGTCAGTCTTGGGCCATATGACTACTCCTGGAAGGTGCAGAGGGATGGGGAAGATTGATAACATAAAATAAATGGTTCTCATTTAAAAAAAAAAAGTTATAACTCTGTTACCAAATAAAGAGGAATAGATGGTGGTAAGGGGAGGAAATGACCATTTTATTGAATTTAAGCACCATTTAAATTTTACTGTGATTTGCTGGGCATGGTGGCACACACCTGTAATCCCTGTGACTCCAGGCTTTGGCAGGAGGATTGCAAGTTTGATACCAGCCTCAGCAATTTAGTGAGGCCCTGAGCACTTTATCAAGACCCTGCCCCAAATTTAAAAAATAATAAGAGGTTAGGGGTATGGCTCAGTAGTTACATGCCCCTGGGTTCAATGCCCAGGACCAAAAAAAAAAAAAAAATTTACTGTGATTTTTAACTCAAGCAAATTCCATCATTCAACAAATGTGTACTAGAGACACTTATGTACCAGGCACTTGATAGACAACAGGGATATAAAGATAATTCAATAGTCTTGCCTTCAACAAACTCACCATCCACAAGGAAATTAAGAAGCCAGCCACTCTGCCATGGGGATCAGCCCTGTCAGAGGCCAGAGAATCATGATGGCTTTATCACCCAGTGCCCTCCTTTGTTTGCCTTAATACAGTCTGAAGTCAGATGACTCACTTCTATGACACGTTGCACACTAATCTCGAACACGTTATTATCAAATCTGGGTGGAAGACATGAAATAGGCCACAAGTTCAACAAGAGTCAGCAAGGGGGTCAGCTGCTTAAATAGGTAATGATTTCTGAGACTGTATCTGAGAAGAACAGTGTCACATCACCAGAAACACAGTCCCCCATGCCCTCCCAAGAGTCTGTTTTCTCTGAGTGTAAGATACAAATGGTGGCACCTTTTCAGGAAGAACAGTGAGGGTCATAACATCACTAGAGCCCACGGATGCACCAGAATAAAACATTGTGAGGGAAGGCAAACACAGCAGATCCAGAACAAAGTTTCCAAACGAGATGAGTTGTGGAGACTTTGAAACTTGGCAGATGATGGCTTTGCCTTTTACATATTCGGAAATCTTGGGCAAGCCAGATACTGTATTCTCAGGTCTTCCAGAGGCTGAAGGAGGAGGATCACAAATTCAAGGGCCAGCCTGGGCAACTTAGCAAGACCATTTCAAAATAAAATAAAAAATAATAAAATATAATAAAAGGCTGGAAATATAGCTCAATATTAGAGCAGTTTCCTCACATACAAGAGGCCATGGGTTTAATACTTAGTTCTGGAAAACATAATAATATTATGGTATCTTGGACAAATCAGGTAGTTTCCAAAATATGGGTACAGAATTACAAGCCATGTTCAAGAGGTCCATTAGGACAAATCTGTGTGATGCAGGGGATAATTTTCTGTGATGCACTATCCTAGCAATAACTCATTTAGTGCAAAAGTTATTTTCTTATTCATTTCTTTAGATTCTTCTGAACACACTTCAAGGACAATGTTTTATTTGGTCCTAATGTTCTAACACTAGCTAGTTTCATTTTTTTTTTTTAACAAATGAAAGCGTGGGTTTCAGACTCAGAATTAGAGTCTAAAAACAATCTTGCTTACATTGTATTTATTTTGATGTTTACCTACTATGAATTATAACCTCTACTAGTTTTGCACTTGTGGTATGAAATTTTTCTTTAAAAAATAAACTGACCAAGCTGGGCATTGTGGTGCACACCTGAAATCCCAGTGACTTGAGTGTGTGTGTGTGTGTGTGTGTGTGTGTGCGCGCGCGCGTGCCGAGGCAGGAAGATTGCAAGTTCAAAGCCAGCCTGAGCAACAGCAAGGTTCTAAACAATTCAGTGAGACCCAGTCTCTAAATAAAATGAAAAATAGGGCTGGGGATGTGGCTCAGTGATTGAGTGCTCCTGAGTTCAATCCCCAATACCCCACCCTCCAAAAAACAAAAAAAATATATTAAACATAACTTTAAAGAAAAAAAATTCTAAAAAAAATAAAGTGACCAGATTTAAATAAACATATTAAACAAAAAATAGAAAGGTGTTATACCATGTAGTCAAGAGTTATTATGATTATTTCCTGAGAGTAAAAGATTATAGAGAAAAGCAATATAGATTGATGAATGTGTGGGAATAGGAAGGACTAGGTAAGCTATTTAACCTCATGTGGCCTCAGATTTCTCATAAGCTAAGGACCAAAGTGACTACCTTGCTAGTTTGTTGTCATGGTATATTTTTTAAAAATGTTATTTGAAGAAGAAAAATACAAGCTTTTATTACCTTGTTTCATTAATTTGAACAACCAGGAAAATAAAACAGATGGCTTATAAAAATTTTTCTTTTAAAGTATTGATTCTAGCTTGGCAGGGAAGAACATACCTGTAGTCCTAGTGACTCAGGCAGCTGAGGCAGGAGGATAGAAAAGTTCAAGGCCAGCCTGGGTAGGCAATTGAGCCAAACCCTGTCCAAAAAAAAAAAAAAAAGATTTGTTATTGGCAAAAAGCAGTTTTCTCTATTCCTTTCATCCTTTCAGATCCTTAAATATCTTCTTTCTTTCTTGTCTCTTCCTATAAACAGGAAGAGATATATCTTGACAGATATATAAGATGAATGAGTTTTTCCAAAAATATCACTCCCACCAGGCAAATTTTGTGGGGGACACAATATTTAATTTATTTATTTATATGTGGTGCTAAGGATTGAACCCAGTGCCTCACATGTGTTAGACAAGCACTGTACCACTGAGTCACAACCCCAGTCTCCATACCAGGCATTTTTATGGTAAGGTAGGTTTGTCATTTAGAATGTTTTTTATTTCTGAGTGTGAAATAATTTTCTACTTTATATTAAAGCAGTTCAAGCTTCTGCAAGTAGGTAGGAAGAAAAAAAGACCCATGGCAACATTATATAAACATATCATAGCAGCCCTGAAGAGAAATTTGAGTCCTTTTTTTTTTTTTTTTTTTTAATAACTTAGAAACTTCCTCACAGGGCCCTCCTCTTCTAGGAAGAACAAAACAGGAAATGGCTTTACTCCTGCCCCTTGAAGTCTATTCCTAAGTCGAACCAAATGGCCTTTCTTGTCTTCTAGCAGAAGCCCGCCAGATAGATGCTCCCATCAAAACCATCCTGACTCATGGCTTCTCTGAGGGCACAGGACTTCCCCTGCTTGTCCCCGTCCAGCCTGAGTACTGACCCTCCTCTACCTCCATCTGAGACTCCCAGATGCATTCTGGCACCATTTTGATAAATAGTTAATAATTGTTTCCATATAATGCCTCTTCCTTCCTAGCAGAATTCAAACCTATGTCTTCTGTATTTTACCTCTAAGTATCTTCTTTAGTAACAGGAATAAGAAGGAGCTGAGCCCCTGGATGCTTCAGGATTAACAGCTAGACACCATGAGCAAGGCCGACTTTGATTAGTTTCTCATCTGCTGCCATTGTCAACAGCAGCTTATGTCTATGATGTGGCATATTGCAGGATGAAGCCAGAGTGAGGTGGCTTTTCTATGGGGCCAAGCTGTACTCAGCTGTTAGTTTGCGATGCTGCCCATGCGGTGGAAGTTCAGATGCAGGACATCCTGTCAGATTGGATTTTGGTTTAGATACAAGATCTAAGGATGGCACACTCAAATAGCTTTAATCAATGAGATGAATCAAAATACACAGAAATTGAGCCATTCTATGATTTGGTTTATTAAGGCTTATCAGGAGTAGAGGGATAAGTATATACATTTCAGATTTAATATCATATATGTAGATATTGTCCTTGATAACAAAGCAGTTTCACACACATTGTTTTCTCTTGATCCTTTTCATTTCAGGTCCCTTCAATGGGAGATATTTATCATGCATCAATATATTGATTTATCATAACATTCAGTCTCCTTACTGAGGCCTGGAATTTCTACCTGCTTAGAATGGTCCTCACTCCTGTTTGCCTTCTAATCTCAAATAATACCAGCTCACTTGCTCACACTGACTTCTTTTCTGTTTCTGAAACTTATCAAGTTGCTTTCCATTTCAAGGCTTCTCACCTGCAGTTCCTCTTTCTGAAAAGAGCCTCCTCAGCTCTTTATATGGCTGATTCTTTCACATCAATCTTATCTCAAGAAAATGTTACATCTCCAAGATGGACTTCTCCACCCGCTTTATATTCAAACAAGTTTCCCACATATGCCTTTGCCCTGTATCAGCCTAGATCCCTCCCTGACCCACAGTACACAGACAGTGTGTCGAGTGACTCTTCTCAGTCTTCTCAAAGACTGTTTATAATTTGTACCATGCCTGTTGCAAAGAAGAGAAGTTAGTTCCTTACATGAAGTGAATGCCTAGGGCATTAGGGTTTAATTCTCTGAATCTAATCTATCATATCATCTGGTTTATTTCCTTCAAAACACTCCCCACACCCATGATTGTCTTGTTTATTATTTATTTCTTTATTGTCTGTCACATCTCTCTAGTATGTTCTCCATGAGAACAGGGAGCTTGTTGTGTGTGTTGGTGTTCAACCTTAAGGCTACAAAACCCCCAGTGTACTGTTTAACGTTCCAAAAGAAAGAACTTGGAAGACTATGGAGAGGCTTTGGACATTTTATTACTTGTTCCACCATGGTAACAGGCTGGAGTGCTGCATCGCACCTACAAGCAAGGAAAATATATGGGATAGGTCACATGCTCACTACACAGTGGATTTCTTCAGATGTTTTATGAGTATATTGTTTTACTTTACATCCAAGGTTGCTCTGCTTTGATCTTCACTTAAGGATAGGAGGCAAGCCAGGCATGGTGGTGCATGCCTGTAATCCCAATAATTCGGCAGGCTGAGGCAGGAGGATTCCAAATTTGATACCAGCCTCAACAACTTAGTGAGGCCTTGTCTCAAAAAAATTTTAAAAAGTACTTAAGTGTCCCTGGGTTTAATCCCTGGTAGTAAAAAAAAAAAAAAAAAAGATTGGAGTCAAGGGAAATGGCCAGTTTCCCTTCTCTGTTTTCTTTATTATCACATTCTTGAGAATCCTTATCTCACCAGGCCTAAGACTTCCTAGGCACTGATTTGTGTTTACCCCAACAGTTGATCAGGCTGAATCCCAAACACGTAGAAAAACTCCTGTTACATCATTAAAATACAGCAAATCTTTGATGAGTGGGAAAATATTATTTTATCTTTGATGTTTTAGAATCTTTGAAACGTCCAAAGTCAGTTTTTTGTTTTTTGTTTTTTTGGTAATGAGGATTTAACCCAGGAGTGCTTTACCACTGAGCCACATTCCCTGCCCTTTTATTTTGAGACAAGCTCTCACTAAGTTGCTTAGGGCCTCCATAAATTGCTGAGGCAGCTCTCCAACTTGTGATCCTCCTGTCTCAGCCTCCAAGGCTGCTGGGACTAAGTCAGTCATTCTTAAACTTCAACGTACACACTAAAGAACCTACTTCTGAGATTCAATAATCAAATTATTTTGAAATTGACTCTTTTAGGTGAAAAAAAAAGTTTAGATTGGGATAAGTATATGTTAAGACAATCTGACATTTTTAAAATGAAAAGCTTGATTTTTTACTTCATCTTGATTTCATATGCGTATTTGGCTCAAAAAAATCATTAGAAAACTATATCTGCAAAAAACAAAACTACAGTTAATATTTTTATTTTGGAAAATGATATTGTTATTCAAAAATAAAGGCAGTAGATTTGCAGCTTTCTTTTCTATTTTGTTTCTTTCTTTCAGTACTGGGGATTAGATGTAGGGGTGCTATACCACCAAGTTACATCCCCCAGCCCTTTTTAGTTTTTATTTTGAGTTGCCCAGGCTGGCCTGGAACTTGTAATCCTCATGACTCAGCTTCCCCAGTAGCTAGGATTACAGGCATGTACAACCTTGCATAATATTAATTACCTTCTTGAGGAAAAGTCACAGTTTTACAGACAAATGAAGTATTTTCTAAAAATTTTAACAAAACCCACAACATTAATATTTTACTACAAAATTTTCTCCCCTCAGTATTCACATGCTTCAAAAAGCAAAGGAGAAAAACAGCTTAACAATATCATGAAAAATTAAACATAGAATTACCATCTGACCCAGCAATTTCATTTCTGGATGGAGATATAAGAAACATTCAAAGCAGGGACTTTAGTAGATACCATACATTAGTGTTCATAGTAGCATTATTCACAACAGTCTAAAAGTAAAAACAACCCAAATGTCCATCAAAGGATGAATGCATAAATAAAATGTGGTATTATAGGAACAACGGATATTATTCAGTCTTAAAAAGCATTCTGGCACATGCTACAACATGGATGAACTGTGAGGACATTATTTTAAGTGAAATAAGCCTAACAAGAAAGAACAAGTATTGTGTGATTCCACTCATGTGATGCATCCAGAATAGTGAAATTCATGGAGACAGACAGTAGAAGGGTGATTATCAGGAGGTAGGGAATGGGGACAGTTTCCTTTTGGGAAGATGAAAAGCTCTCTTTTTGGGAGAGGGATGGTGATGATGGTTGCATCGGTGTGAATGCATTTAATGCCACTGAACTGCAAGTTTAAAAATGGTTAGGGTGATAAATTTCATAATGATTAAAAAAAGCAGAGGAAAGGGAAATAACATATCCAGTGAAATTTTTAAAATAAACGCTTATCTCTGCTCTGCATGCATGGTGATAGACCTGCTGCATTCTTTAAAATCTCCTAGATCCCAGAAACTTACAACACATCAATTCAAACAACATGGCCAAGCAAAATGACTTTGTGATCTGTGATCTTTTATGCACAAAGAAGAAATCTCGTGGGGGATTCGAGAGATATATGGGGGTGTTCTCTCATCCCTGCCTACTTCTTGTATTCCTTTGGTCCTTGCTCTTAAATTCTCAAAGCTGAACTGAGACTTTCCCTGGTGGGGATGGAGGGGTGGTGGTGGTGGTGGTGTGGGAGCGGGGTGACAGGGAGAGAGTGGAATGGACAGAAGTGAACACCAGCGAGTATTGTGTGACAGGGTAATGAAAACTGCCTGAAGGAGCAAAGAGGACAGAATCACAAACAGGAATGGGATTGGGCTTCTCTGAAGGGAACGTTCTTTTTTTCTAGTTGACTAGTGGCGTGGGGGTGAGGAACTTACTCCTAGCCCGAGCAGCCCCGAGGGCTGAATGCCCCGCTGTAGCGGAGTCCCGGTGCCTCAGTTTCCCAAGCAGAGGCGCTCGGAGC
>NW_025999999.1:5329887-5450390 GCF_001458135.2 Marmota marmota marmota | reverse complement strand
TTCTACCTTTCAAATTCTCTGATTTTGCATGTTAATATGTAACACATGTCACTCATTGCGACAAAAACAAAAAGTTTTAAGAAAAAAACAGTTCTACCTTTCAAATTCTCTGATTTTGCATGTTAATATGTAACACATGTCACTCATTGCGACAAAAACAAAAAGTTTTAAGAAAAAAACAGTTTCAAAATTCTGCATGATGCATAGTGGATCTTCAAATTCATTATTATTCTATCAGTTTAGGGCTAAAGTAAGTAAAAAGTGATTTTCAGATTACCAATACTTTAGTGTTAAATTCATTTGAATTTGGAGACTGTAATGGAGTACTTGGTGTATTGTGGAGAAGAGCTAAATCTGGCCTGGGAATAGGTTCTGTACAGTGTAACATAACTTTTGCAATAAACCAAGAACCTCCTGACTCAGAAAATGTGATAAGATGGCTCTTCTGCAACATTCATATTGTATTTTTTGGCTGAAATATAATCATCTCTGTAGACTCTGTTCAAATGTGTATGAGTTATCTGTCTTGCAGCCACAAAGCAGGGCCGATCTCTCTTTTCTCTCTCCATTCTCCTCTGAGTGCACTTCTTACCTGAAGAGATCCTCTTCACATTCCTGGTTCATCCATGTGGCAATGCAGTACCTCCTTAAAAAGCACTCATTGAATTTACACTATTTCTCTTAGAGAACAAGATGAATCTTGATTCTTGAATCACCATCTAAGATCTCTAAGATCTAAGAGTAGGTGTTCATTCTTTTATTATTATTATTATTTTTAGTTGTAGATGGACACAATACCTTTATTTTATTTATTTTTATGTGGTATTGCTAGGCAAGCACTCTACCACTGAACTATAACCTCAGCCCATAGGTGTTCATTCTTACAACATAGTGACACTCTATGAGTCTCTGCTTCTGAAAAAGGGTTAAGTGACCCAGGTTAATTTTTTATCTACTCTATGCTTGAAAACTACCATATAGGAAGCTTCCAGAGCCAGGCAACTTGTTACTTCTGTCTCAGAAGGAAACTCCTCTTGCGATGGTGCATAGTGAAGCGTCAAGTTTGTATATTTATTTATTGATTGATACTGAGGATTTAACTCAAGGGCACTTTACCACTGAGCTACATCCACAGCCTTCTTATTTCTTGTTTTGAAGCAGAGTCTTGCTAAGTTATGTAGGGCCTTGCTAAATTGCTGAATCTGGCCTTGAACTTGTGATATTCCTGCCTCAGCTTCCTGAGCCACTGAGAGTATGGGTATGCACCACTGCACCCTGCCTCAAGTTCATTATTATCCCCAATCTTCCAAATCACTCTGTATTGGGCTAAAGTAAATGAAAAGCAGTACTTCAAACTATAGATACTTTAGTCTTAAATTTGGGGGATTTTTAAAAAATGTTAAAATATTAAAATAGAATGCAAATGGAGATTTGTGTACCCATTACCAGGTATAAGACTTGATTTATTTTCTAGGAGTATTATTCTGTTAGTTAATATATATTACCTATAACATGCATCATAACAAGATACTGCCAGTGAACTTCTCCTGTGCTAGGCTTTCTGCTAAAACATCTTTAAAATTCATTCAGAATATGGCTGAAAATTTTCACAACATTAATTCAATTAATATGAGATAGTTTATTATATTCTGTCTAGCGAAATATCTGAATAAACTAATTTTCAAAATAGGATAATGTAGTCTTGTTGGTCAGGAGTTAATTAGGAGATAGTCTTTTGCCTGGAAAGGCAGAGAGGTCTAAAGTAGCAGCCCTAAATCCAGATCACAGACAGCTCTATAATGAAAGAGCTGTTAAACACTCCAAGGCTTTAACTTCTGGTTAGGTACTTTATCCTTGATGCTAAAAAGAGTAACCCTGGAAGGTAAAAATAGACATAATTAAAGTGTGTCATTTCACTTTTGGATTTGTTGGTCTTCTGACTAAAAGGTGTGACTACAGAGAATTGATGGCACAGTGGGGCAAATGGGGTGTGCAGGACTCTGAAGTCTGAGGGATGCATTTGGGTCCTGACTCAGTCAACAATATTCTTTGAGTACCCGTATGAGCTGGGCACTGTCATAGGTGCAGGGATGCAATTGTGAGCAAAACAGACAAAGCTATAACCCTATCCCTTTTTCTTTTTATTTTGAGTTGGGGACTTGCTAAGTTGCTGAAGCTGGCCTGAAACTTGCAATCCTTCTGCCTCCGCCTCCTGCATATCTGGAATTACAGGCATTTGCCACTGTGTCCTGCTCTGAGATGACTTTTGATCTGAGACTTCAAGGAGTTGAGGGAGAGTACAGGAGGCAAAGGATGAGCAAGTTCCCAGCTCTGATGCAATAGCAGGTTTGGCACACTTGAGGGACAGCAAGGCAAGATCATTCATGGTGGCCAGGCAGGCTGAATGTGGATGAGGAGAAAGTGACAACAGATGAGAGGGTGTGAAAATGGGGAGAGGTGCATCAATGTAGGCCATTAAAGGATTTTGGCCTTGACTTTGAGTGAAGGAGAAGCCTTTATAGGTGTTTGAACAGAGAAGCTGATGGTGAAGTATGGTTGAAAGGGTTGAGGGCTGGAGGTGTAGCTCAGTGATGGAGTTTGTCTAGCTGTGGGACCCTAAACCAAAATTCTTCTCTGGGCCTTTGTTTCCATAGAATGATTTCCTCTAGCTAAAGATTTTTTGTTCTGTTTTGGTAGTAGTGCTGTGGATTGAACCCAGGGCCTCCTGAATGTCAGGAAAGTGCTGTACCACTGAGCTATGTCCCCCAGCCCCTCTAGTTCAAGATTTTGAGATTCTAGTTTCTGTGCAATATTTCAGCAGGGAGGCAAGAGGATTGTGTGGGTAGAGGTTCTAAAACAGCACATGGTTTCAAGTGACCTGAAAACTTGACACCAAGCCATCTTGAACTGAATCACCCCAAATCAAGTGGTATCAGGTCCTTTTCAGTCCAGTTGTCAGGGCATGAGACAAAACACTGGTCTGTCAATATTCTCTGCTGATCTCTTTCATACTCTGCTGATCCCTGAATTTCCCTTCCTGCCTGAAAAGGGATGAAAAGCTGTTACTCATCAACAGAGTTGGCAACCGGAGTAGCTTTTGTTGTTAGGAAAATTTGGAACTTTTGGGAAGGAAACAATTCTAATTTTGTGTTTATCATAGGTCATTTGAATTCTTTTATAACACACAAAGGGTCTAAATGATTTCTTGTTTTTAAATTCCTTTGCCCCATTCCCACTCACCTCATGTCTCATAGGTGCTCATTTTAATACATTTCACAGGTATCTTTTTGTCTGTAGGATCTTGCAAAGTGGAAGTGTTTGCTTTATATTTATGTATTTTAATTTATAACGCTTTAGTGCATTTTGTTTCTTTTTCCCTAAGTACTGCTTTCAGGATTCATGCCTATTGCTATGTGTGCATCTGACTCTTTGCTTCTGAGTGCTGCATCACACTCCCTGCTGTTGTGTATCTACCACAGTTGTTCTTACCTGTACTCTGAGTGATGTATGGATACTTAGGTTGACCCATCTCCCCAACACCGCATATATTGCTGCAAAGAACATCTTCACACATTTCCTCTTATAAAGCTGCATAATATTTCTGTAGGGCATATATTCAGAAGAGCACTGCTGGATTTTAGGTTTGCATGGACTGAATTTGACTAAATGGTGCCAGATTCATCTCCAAAATGGCTGCACCAGTCTCTGTCCCTCCCTCAAGACGCATGTGAGGTTCTTATGTCCTCATGTTCCACCAACCTTTGGCTTTGTTCAAGTGTCCACTTTTTCAAATAAGTACAAAGTGATGTCTTGTCACTTTAGTTTTTCTTTGATTAGTAACAGTTTTGAACATCTCTTGATATCATAGCTTCTTCTGTAAATTGCTTGTTCATATCTTTGGCATTTTGTGTTGGAGCAGATAGTTGTTTTGTTGTTGCCATTTACTTGCAAAAGTGATTTTATAATGTAGATATTTGCTCCTTGGCATGTATAGACTTTGTAGATATCTTCTCATTTGGTCATTTGTCATCCCTTGATCAAGAAAATGATGTTCTTTTTTCTTTTACTTTTGTGTGGGGCTGGGATTGAACCCAGAGACTCACACATGCTAGACAAACATTCTGCCACAGCCTTTCTTTCTCTTTTCTTTTTTTAAAACAGGGTCTGCTAATGTACCCAGGCCAACCTTGAACTTTAAATCCTTCCTGCCTCAGCTTCCAAAGTGGCTGGGATTACAGGCATATGCCACCACACCCAGACTAAGGGAAAAAAAAATGTTAATTTTGATGTAATCAACAAAATCCTTTTACTTATGATTTATGCTTTTGAAGTTTTGTTTAAGAAACCTTTCTTGATCTCTAGGGCATGCCTTTGATTTTAATGCATCTACAGCCCACATTTGCATGAGGTGTTAGATACTGATCCAGTCCTGTTTTTTTTTCCTGCTATTATTTATTGAACCAGTTGTTCCAGTAGCATCTAAAAAAAAAACATGCTTTCATTCACTGAGTGTGGTACCCCCTTCCTCTCATGTGATTTTCATGGATCCACTGGTTTGTCTTAGCCTCTCTTTGGTGCCATTAGTTGAAGTTCTTGCTCCGTTTTTTATTGCTCTGATTTTATTACAGTGACTTTGTGGTTGTTGTAATAACTGGCACCACAGGTCATTCATTTTAAAGTTTACTTAGCTCTTCCTGGACCAACTTTTATTTTTTCATATAAATTTATCATGAGTCTACCAAGTTATTAAAAATTTATATTTTTGAGGAATTTTATTGGGATTATGTTAAATTTATAAATTACTTTGGGGAAGTTTGACATCTTTTTGATGGTAACATATTCCATCCAAGGGCATGTAACATGCCTTTCCAATAATTTGGATTTTTTTCCCCTAGCATTTCTTAAAATTTGGAAATAATTAAAAACTAACAGAAAAGTTTCAAGAGTAGTACAAAGAACTCCTATGTATTCCTTACCCAGAATCACCAAACGTTAGCCTTTTGCCATATTTGCTTTACTACTTCCTTTCTATATTTCTATGCACATTTTTCCCACTGACCCCTTTGAGTTGTTGTAGACCATCACCAAATTTTATCTCTTAATACTTTGTCAGCTCATTTTTAAACCTGTTATTAGAACTTTAAAGTTTTCCCTATAAAAGTCTAGGAGGCTATTTTGGTTAAATTAATTTCTGAATACTTACTTTTGTTACTGTTGTGAATCATGTTTCTTTTTAACTTTATTTTCAAGTTGGTTATTAGTAGTTGAAGAGATATAGTGTGGATTCTTCTAAGCTGATCTTGTATCGTGCAGCCTGGCTTTGCTGTCTTATTCAAATTGTCTGTTGATTGTTTATTTTTCCACGTGGTTAATACTAGCCTTTGAACACAGTGATAGTTTTGTTGCTTCTTCTCTATCCTTAAGTCTCATATTTCTTTTTCTTTCCTTACAGAATATCCAGAACTTCCAGGACTATGTCAAAACAGTTACTAGGGGACATCTTTGTCTTATTCTCAAATTTAAGAGGAGTCTAACCATTTCTGTTTGTTTGTTTTGGGTTTTGAGTATAACCTTTTTACCAAGTTAAGGTGTTTCCCTCTATTCCTAATTTACTTAGAGCTTTCATCATAAATGATTGTTATGCCTTATTGAAAACTTTTTCAGGATTTGTCCTCCAGGAAATAAGATGGCACCAGTCAGGTTCTAAGCCAAAGTCCTAAATCTACACTGAGGTAGTTTCAAATAGATGATAAATAAGAGTCCTCAATATTTCTGCACCCTATATATATCAATTTATGGTAAATATCCCAAGATTCTAATATGAGCTTATTTCATGATTGGGTCAGCTTTTTCTCCTGCTGTTAAGAGTCAGAATTTAAATAGCTGGTATGAAGAGTGAGAGAGCGATCCATGTTCAGCATCATAACTGTAGCTGTCAGCACGAATATAAATATAAGATATGTGAAATTACAGTTTTGTTACTCTGGATCAGTCTCTATCCAGGTGTAAATCTTAGCTAAATATATCTCAAGAAATAGTAAGGTAGTTCTTCAGTGAGAGCCATAGGAAGGCTTGACCTCTTTTGCACAGCCAAGGTCAATCTTCAGCCCAGACACAGCTACATGTGCAGCAGCCCCTGCTGGGGACCTGCACTTTCCCCAAAGCAGAGGGTGAGTGTGTGTGTTGCTGACAGATGCATCGTGGAGTAGGGCCCTCCAGAGAGTAGTCAGTGCTGACTGCTGACCTCCAGCCACGGGTTCTGAGCCCAGCACACACTCGGCATTGTTTTCACACAGTAATTCTCTTAGGATAAATGAGCCTGCCCCATCAGCAGAAAAAGTTGCAATGGATGTGCCGAGTTGTGCTTCACTCCCCAGCTTCACAGCCCAAATCCTCCCTTTTCTAGCGTATTCTTTCCTCCCATTACCAGCAGTGTGGACACTTTTTTGCCTTTTCTCTCACTTCTGAACAATAAGTGTTCTAGACCTGGGGTGGAGTTGTCGTGATGAATGGTATATTTTATATACCTAGTCACTTTATTCTAAAGCAAGATCTCAAATTGTATTAGCATCATACAGAATACTTCCCCTCCCCCCCCTTTTTTTGTATCAGGGATTAAACCCAGGGGGGCTTAACCATTGAGCCATATCCCCAGCTCTTTTTTTATTTTTTACTTTGAGGTCTTGCTAAGTTGCTTAGGGCCTTGCTAAGTTGCTGAAGCTGGCTTTGAACTTTCAGTCCTCCTGCCTTAGCCTCCCAAGCTGCTAGGATTACAGGCATGTGCCCCAACGCCCTGCTAGAATGCTAATAATAATAATACATTATAGTGCTGTCCTCAAGGCCAGTGACACAGACCTAGTCTATCCTGTAGAGAACATTGCTGGAATCAGGGCTAAAATATTGCTTTTGTTTATTGCTCTCCTGCTTGACACTTATTTGTTGCTACCCACAATCTTCCTCATGATACCAGGCACTCATGTCTGCTCCAAATCCACTTATGTGCACTGATTTACTGCCATGTCCCCACATTCCACTCTGATCAAATGGGTCTCTTTTTCTTTCTTTTAACAGTCATGATAAGAATAAATATATAGCCAGGTTCGGTAGCGCTACCTGTAATCCCAGTGGCTCCGGAGGCTGAAGCAGGAGGATAGTGAGTTCAAAGCCAGCCTCAGCAAAGAGCAAGATGCTAAGCGACTCAGACCCTGTCTCTGTGTGGCTAAGTGGTTGAGTGCCCCTGAGTTCAATCCCCGGTACCCCCCAAAAAAGAATAAATATATTATTTTTTTCTCCATTTAAACAAATTCTTTTTAGATATACATGACAGTAGAGTTTATTTCGACATATTATACATCCATGGAGTGTAACTTCTTCTAATTAGGATCCCATTCCTGTGGTTGTTCATGATTTGGAGTTTCACTGGTGGTGTATTCATAGATGAATATAGGAAGGTTATGTCTGATTCATTCTATTATCTTTCCTAGAGAATAAATATATTATTAATTCTGGTTTAAATATCTCTTCTTTCCATTTTAGTGGGTTTCACCAACAGTCTGGATTCAAGTGAAGGAAAGGAATATATAACAACAACAGCAACAATCATACAATAAGTGCAGCTAATATTTCACCCAGTTACCATACTAAATGCATCGACCCATTTAATCTTCAGAATAATTTTATGTGGAAGGTGCTGTTTATTTTATTTTTTTAAAAACATTTATTTTTTAGTTATAGGTGGACACAGTATTTTTATTTTTATGTGATGCTGAGGATCGAACCCACTGCCTCATGCATACACAGGAGAGTGCTCTACCTCTGAGCCACAACCCCAGCCCAGAAGGTGCTGTTTATAACCCTCATTTTATACATGGGAAATCTCATATACAGTTCAGTAAGAACTGTGCCCTGATCAGACTTATGTCTGTTTGCCTCCAGGGTCCCTGCTCTTACCCACAGTGGGTCCAATGTGGACTAGTGCCTGAGGACAGTGAGTAACAGGTGTGCAGCCTGGCAGTTACTGAGATGAGTCCTTTTTCACGGGTGCTAGACTGGCTCACCAGCATATCAGTTGTGTAGGGATGGAAAGATTTTGTTATGAAGTGTTTCAGATTTACAAAGTTGAACATAGAATAATCCAACCAATATTCATGCATTCACCACTCAAGATCTATAAAGTAGGTGGCCCACACTTAAAATCCCAGCAACTTGGGAGGCCAAGAGAGGAGGATGGAAAGTTCAAGGTCAGCCTCAGCAACTTAGTGAGAGACTGTCTCAAAATAAAAAGCAAAAAGGACTGGAGATGTGGTTCCGAGGTAGAGCACCCCTGGGTTCAATCCCCATTACTAGAAAAAAAAAATCTATAAAGTGAGTTGGTTTTCCTATTCCTTTTGCTGTTTTGTAGACCTGTTTTGGTTCTGACTTAAAAAAAATGGGATTCCTTTTTATTTATATGTGACAACACCTTAATTGTTACCTAAAAATATCAGTAGTTCCTTAATATAATCAAGATTCTAATCAATGTTCAAAATTTCCTATTTGTCTCATTTTTTGAATAATTCATCTTTTAAAAATAAGATTCCAAGAAAGATATATGTGTTGCATTTAGTTAATGTATTTCTTAAATAGCTTTTAATTTATAAGTTCCTCTTTCTACATTTAAATTTTTTGTGTACAATTTATTTGTTGAAGAAATTGGCCATTTGTTCTACAGTTTTCCACATTCTGGATTTTTAAAAAGTGTTTTTGTCATAACTTCATGTTGTCTTTGTAGTGAGTTAACTTTGTCCTTTACTGTGATGGTCTTTACAGGAGGTTCCAAGTTATTGAGGCTTCCATAAATAGAAAGAAATCACTGGTCCATATAGTTTGATCTGGCCCCAAGGTCATTTCTGAGGAATCTTCCAAAACGTCCCAGGTGTCAGGAAATAACATTATCTATAGCAGACCATCTCTATCTAAACACACTGTGCCTTGGAAGAAATTTTATTACTCCCTCTTGGCTAGGTGTTTTGAGAGTTAGGGGAAAGAACTGCAAACAAGTGCTCTGGTTTTCTTCTTTTTAGACAGTACTTGTTGCTTTAAGGATTTCTGGGGCTCAGTGCCAGAATCTCCCTGGATATTTTTGTCTTACATTTAGATCTGCTTATCAGGAGCTGTCTGAGAATCCCCAGAGGGTCAGGTAAGAGGAGAGAGAGTTTACATTGGACGCAGGCTTTATGAGTGCCTGTTGCAGTCTTGGATTCCTGAGCAGCTCATGAGACTGTGGATCATGACACTTGTACATATATTTTTCAAACCCATCATTTTCAGTATCTGTTGTTTTTACTGTAGTATATAGATATTGTTCAGTAATCACAATAACTAGACCATTGTAGATATGAAGAAACTCAATTTTGTTTTATTTTTCTTTTGCTCATTGTTGCCTTTGCCTGCTAATCAATTGTGGTGGTTTTACAGGGGCAATGAATCAATATTAAAGTAAGAAGAATAAAAATTGCTGAAGTGTGAAGCTGTGTTTGGATTTAGTTAGTAATTACAGATTGAAACAATAAAGTATCTTAATGTCAGAATTTTCATCTGGTTTTAAAGCCAAATAGTTAAAAAACCAAGGCTAAAAATTTGACAGAAAGGAAAGACATTCAATGAATTTATTATACATTTACTTTACTTATACATTTATCATAAAGCTTAGTTTTTTTAACTTTGATTAAGAATATTGATTATCAGTAACTCAATTAAAATCTTCAGGTTGAATTTTTACCAGTATGTTCACACTTTCTTCTTATATTCCATAGGTGGGATTCAAGCTTG
This sequence comes from Marmota marmota marmota, assembly GCF_001458135.2. Lineage (NCBI taxonomy): Eukaryota > Metazoa > Chordata > Mammalia > Rodentia > Sciuridae > Marmota > Marmota marmota. The sequence continues at coordinate 5,440,580 of NW_025999999.1, read as the reverse complement.
GTCAATATTCTCTTCTAATGTGACTCGAAATGCATAAAAATTAAAATAGAACTATTATTCACCAAAAAATGTCAATCAGAGGCAATTTGCTGGTTTACAGATAGTTCTTTCTTGAAATTATTAGTGAACAATAAAAGTGAGCACTTCATATTCACACCTGATCATGGGTAACAACAATATATCTAAGAAACAGTGTACTGAAAAGCAGCCTGTGGTTATAACTATTATAGTAATGTGTTTTGTAATGCTGTGTCATGCTTTATGTTTAATGAGAACAGTTACTGTGCTGTGTTTCAGTTCTCTCTCTCTCTCTCCTTTTTTTTTTTTTTTTGGTACTGGGGAGTCAACCACTGAGCCACATCCCCAACCCTTTTTTGTATTTTATTTAGAGACAGGGTCTTGCTGAGTTGCTTGGAGCCTTGCTAAGTTGCTGAGGCTGGTTTTGAACTCAAAATCCTCCTGTCTCAGCCTCCCAAGCCATTGGAATTACAGGTGTGTGCCACCATGCCTGGCTCAGTTCTCTTTTTGAATGTGTTTTTCCCACGGGCAAAAGAACAAGCAGGTGCAAAAGTACATGTGGCTTGCAGAGAACTGCCAGTTTGGGGTGAGGCTAAAATCTAGGGTGTGTGCTAGGAGGAAGGTACAGGAAATGAGGCCAGATCTGGGGCCCAGGTCCAGATTGTGATGAGCTTTGGTCTGTAGAGGAGTTTTAGAACTTCCTGAAGGTGACGGGTAAGGAGCCCTTGAAGAACTTCAGGCAGTAGAGAAATATGAGGTTTTGGTTTTTCAAAGATAATCCTAGTTGCAATGTGGAAAACAGGACAGAGGAAGATGAGACTGGTAGGTAGCAAGTGGGAAGCTATTGTAGTCCCCCCAGGAAGAGGTGGTGAGATCCTAGGTTGATGTGTTTAAAGGATTTAACAATAGTGCCAATGTTTTTCCTAGAAGTAGAGGATTTTTTTTAGAAGACTAAATAAATTAATTTCATATCCCTCCTCTATCCCTAGAAGGCATTTGGCAAAGGTTTTCTTGGACCTATATCCAGGGATCTCATTTGTAAATTGCTGCCAAATCCTTGTGGGTATGTTGTGAATACACAGCTCATATTTAGAGCTTAGGGTAGAGGGGGATGTCAATTGCTTTGTCCTGGTAGCCAGTAACCACAAGGAGTCACATTACTCCCCCTTCCTCTCAAGAAGACAGTAAAACTTTTGAGATGTTAGCTCCTCCCAGAACTTGCTGCCTCAGCCTCATCTGTATTATTTATGTTACAGTCTGGATGATAACAGTCTTCCTCCTCCTCCTCTTCCTCCTCTCTTAACATCACTGTTCTCACATTACTTACTATTTGTCAGGAATTGTATGAAATGTTTTACCAACATTATCAAACTTAATCCTTATCACACCCTATGAAGTAAATTACTATTATTATCTTCAGTTTATAGAGGCGGAGACTAAGCTTTAGAGAGGTTTCCAAGTAACTTGCCTAAGGTCACAGCTTGACAAATTGCAGAACTAGAAATTGAAATTCATTCTGACCTTAGAGTCTGAGCTCTTAACTGATATGTATATAGTTATTACTTAATAAATTTGGTAGTGAATATGATTTCTATTTTTAAATTTGCTCTTTTATGTAGCTCTACTCAGTGAAAGTTCACTTAATTAGGCACTATATTACCTACCATGCATTTCCATTTGATAGGTGAAAAGTACAAGTATAGAATATTTTCTAAAACTTGAAGTACAGGAAAAACTTCAGGGCGTGCCGGTAAGGATAGTGGGAAGATTTGGGAAGCTATTTAAATTTATATTATAAAATAAATAAATTTCTTATAATATTGTTCTATTATTAAACCCATTTTACAGATGAGAAAATCAAGATGGAGGGAAGTTAAATAACTTGTTCCAAATTCTGTAGCTCTAATAAGGGAGGGAGCTAGGGTATAAATCCAGGCAGTCTGACTCTGAATTATTACATATGTTTTGAGCTGATCATATTTCTGCCTGAAAATGATCTGAACACCTTGATAATATTGTGCTAAGAAAACGTAGCCAATCACTAGAAACACCACATGTTGCAGGATTCCGTTTAGGTGACATGCCCAGAATAGCCAAATCTAAATACAGGGAGAGTAAATTAGTGTTGATATGGGGCTAAAGGGGAGAGGGGCTGTTGGGGAAGTGGGAAGTGACAGTTAATGGATATGATATTTATTTATGAGGTGTTGAAATGTCCTACAATCCATGGTGATAATGGTCACTCATCTGTCAATATGGTAAAAACCCATTTGTACTCTCTAAATGAGTGAATTATATGGCATGTGAATTATGTGTCAATCTGTTTTTTTAAAAAGATACAAAGAAAAACAATCAGAATGATTATTCTTTATCTTTGAAAAAATTTACACACACACACACACACAAACACAAATTTTTTCTTTTCCTTTTTTTTTTTAATTTGGGGTGTTCAGATACTTTCAACCAATTCTAATTCCACCATTATACTTGCCTAATCAGAAATCTTTAGGTGTTTCCAATTGCCTAAAAAACCAAAGCCCAGGCTTCCCAACCTGGAAGCGAGGCCTGTGAGGCCCTGTACAGAGCTGTGGGGAAGAGTAGCATGCTCATGGGGAATGTGAATGTATTTTATTTATTCTTAAAATTTTTCTAATTAGTTATACATGACAGCAGAATGCATTTTGTTTCATTATACACAAATGGAGCACAACTTCTCATTTCTCTGTACATGATACAGAGTTACATTATTTGTGCAATCATTCACATACCTAGGGTAATGATGTCCATCTCATTCCACCCTCTTACCTACCCCCTTTCCTTCTCCCCTCTTCCCCTTTGCCCAGTCCAAAGTTCCTCCAGAATGTGATTGTATTTCAATGTGCGAGTTGAAGTAGTTCAGTATGTTCAAGTATCCTAGAAGGCCTGCTATATATCAGGCAGTACTTGGGTCCTTGATGGACACCAGTGAATACAACAGACAAGAGAACCCCACCCTGTAGAGCACACAGGAGATGGGACTTGTCCTAGAGCTAAATAGAGGAGGTCGAATTTGAGTGGAATATAAAAGATAATCGTTCACCCCCATGATGAGATTTATTTGTGTGCCTAATGCTGCAGTTAGGGTGGGGTTGGTATGAGGGAGTGGTGAGACCTTCCCAGAAAGGCCCTTGGGCGGAAAGCGGAATTTTTCTTAAAATGATGGCTGTCAATTAAGATGGCAGCCAGGTGCTAAGCAAGGAACTTACACCTTGAAATGGCAATTCAGCCTACTAGAGTATATATTATAAACACGAATAGCCAAGCAGGGTGTGAATACAGAGGTGAATGGGCATGGGCACAGGAATGGCTAAAATTTCTTAGAGCATGTCAGAGTACTGTTAGAGGAATGAGGATAAATTGTGAATTCCAGTGCTCTAGTGATTCCCTGATCTTGAACTTGTTTTAGTTCTGTGTTGCTAGTATAAATTTGAATTCCCAACACTATCATATAAAGACATTTTTTAATTTATCTAAATCATATTTTACCTATTCTAAACTCCCCTTCACCTGATTATTGGGAAACTTAGTTTAGGCATCTTTAGTGCCCTTCTTCCTTTTCTGGACCCAATGGTATCAAAAAAAATCTGTTGATTCTACAGAATGCTAGAAAGCTGGAGAAGGAACTGTCTTTTTTTTTTGGTACCAGGGATTGAACTCAGGAGCACTCCACCACTGAGCCACATCCCCAGCCCTATTTTGTATTTTTTTTTTTTTTTAGAGACAGAGTCTCACTGAGTTGCTTAGCACCTCGCCACCGGTGTTAAGGCTGGTTTGAACTCCTGATCTTCCATCTTAGCCTCCCAAGCCACTGAGTGGAATTCTGTCTTTACACTATGATGGTGGCCTCTAATCTTAGGGAAAAGCTTGTCATTCACGTATACAAAAGGATTTCATAGTTAAAAACAAACAAAAAGACATTCTAATCTAACCAGGAAACCTTAATATGAAACACTTGTAAATCAAAAAAAATGCCATTGCACACTGTGTTTATAATAGAGTAATGGTCTGAGACCTATACTTCCAGGGTAAAGAGCTATAGCCTGGGGGGTGGGGTGGGACTGAGGACACTGTTTTCAGTCATTGAACACCTGGCAGCACAGGTCTGTGATCCTGGAGAGAAAGGAAACACCAGGTGAGCCCCCAATTCACCTTGACTCTTTGCCTGGAGTCATTTTCCCATCTACAGCACTGGAAGCTGAAGCTCAAATGAGAGCAATGGTCACTCATAGCTGAGGAGACAGAGATCAGAGTTTGGGGATGCAAATGGCTGGGATTTGTAGGACAGAGAATTGGAGGTCAGGGAACAGCAAATAGGTCTGTGTCAGAGTCTTACACCAGATTTTTCTTTTCTCAAGGACTGGATCAGAAATTTACAGGGCAGACCTCTGTGAGGCCTGACAGAGAGTGACTGTCGTGTAGTACAAGTTGAACAGTGTATCTGAGGGTCACAGTGCTCAAAAATGTTGGATTTCTGGTCTAACCAGAGTAGAGAGACCTTGAGGAATATTCAGTATTCATTTGAGACCTCAAAAGGACAACTTTAGCAGTTAGAACAATACCCTCAAAGAAAGGCCAGACCACGGAGACTAAAGACAAAATCAAAATAGACCAACCATTCATGGCATAAAGCCCAGCTTAAGAGGATCAAGGGATGGTCCAGTAATTTAACTGCCTGTCAAACCAAAATTCAACACTCATTAACGAAAGACAAAGTAATCCAGACTGCATATAGCATATTATCCACAATATTTAGCACATAATAAATATTATCAGAATACCAAGAAGTAAAAATATGACAAATAAGGAAAAATGTGATCTTACTGGGTAAATGGTGCATGCCTATAATCCCAGTGACTAAGGAGTCTGAGGAAGGAGGATCACAAATCTGGGACCAGCCTGGGCCATTTAGCAAGACCCTGTCTCCAAATTAAAAGCAAAAAGGGATAGGAATATAGCTCAGTGGTAGAGCACTTGCCTGGCATGATGGGTCCCTGGGTTCAGTTCCTGGCACCACAAAAAGAAAAAATAAATTTGATTTAGACTGTAGAGAAAAAGATATAGCCGACCATGTTTATGACCCAAATGATGGATTTAGCACATGAAGAATTTAAAGCAATTGTACATCTGTGCTATAACAAATGACTCCTAAACTCATAGGCTTAAAATAAATGTTTATTTTCTGTGGGCTGGAAATTCAGGAGTAGCTCAGCTGGGTGGCTCTGGCTCAGTCTTATGAGGTTGCCATGAAGATGTTGGCCAGGGCTGTCTTCATTTGAAGACTTTAATGGACTCTGAGATATCCTTGTTCATGTGGTTGTTGGCGGGAGGCCTAAGTTCCTCACCACATGAGCCTTTTCTTGAGGCTGAGTGCCTTACAACCCAGTCTTGGAAATCACACACTATCCTTACTACCACATTAGGTAGAAGTGAATTACTAAAGATAGCTCACACTCAAGAGGAGGGGAATTAGACTCCTCCCTTTGATTGGAGGAGTTTTGAAAAATTGCTGAGATACTTTAAAACCTCTGCAAAATATTTCAGAGTAACATATATGACAATAACAGAATGGGATGAGGTACAGATGGAATTTTATTGCTGTGTAGTTCATACATTGTATTTATTTGCTGTACTGGGAATTGAACCCAAGGCATTCTACTGCTCAGCTACATCCCGAGCACCCCACCCCCATTTTTGTTACTATTCATAACGTTACCCCCAGATTCACAGGTTTCCAGTGGATATACTATTTGTAGAAAACAGGGCCACTACTGTAAAGGGACATGTATATATGGATGTATTGATTTCTTTACATCACGTTTTCTCCTTCCTCTTCTGTCAGAGATCTCATTCATGTGTTGATGTTGAGGCCTGAGTTCCCACACACCACAGGACTGATAGGCTTGTTTTCTTTCTTATATTGCAGTTCCAGGTTCACTCTGTTGTTTGTACTCTGGGATTTGATAGTATAGAGATAGCCTAACCTCTGGGTGTTGTTCCAAACCCACACACAGTTTGTTTTCTTTCTTCTCTGTCAAATGTTATGCTACATACTATCCAAGCTCATAGTTTTCTTATGGGGCTTTATATTTTTCCTTTTCTCCTTCCTTAGATTTGGTTTGAAATCTTTGTTCCTTCTTTTGTGGAGAGTGGCCTATAACATATTATATCATTGTCGTTTTATCCCTGGTGTGTTGTGTTCGGTTATTATTAATGACAGTTAAAGAACCAAATTTTAAAATCATAACTTTAGTAAATTAAGGTGGGTCAAGATTTTTTCTAGAATAGTATTAGCTTTATTCACTGTTGTTCCTGTGTTCCTTCTTGAATTGGTGAGAAAGGTGTGCATCTTTTTTGTCTGAGACAGGGAGAAGGACTGCCTGTTAGGACATTAAATCTTCCAGGTTTACAACATCTGAGCAACTGCCATTCACTGGGTGTGTTGTGATTGGCATATTCTCTGATTCACCTGGAATAGTAATACCAGAGATTCCATATATACATGTCCCTTTCTACTAGTGACCTGGTTTCTATAAAAGGCAAGTGACAGTTTTATTGTTTGTAGAAAGCTGCAAGTCCCCAATTACCATGGTGCTTAGATGTTGGTACTCCTTAAAATGACCCAGAATCATCTCTCCTGAGAATGGTCTCTGATAGTGTTAACTCTAAGTGGATGGTTTGTTTTCTAGGTACCCCCCCCCCTTCCCCGCTTCAGAATCTTCAGTTTTCTTAACTTCTGATTCTTTCTTTCAAAATATCAAGAATATTTTATACTTTGAAATAGACTGAAGGGTAGAGAAATTCCTTGTGTCTTTTTAAGTCTTCTGTAGCCAAAAAGCTAGCTTGTACTTGAATAGATAAGGAAAAGAAACACCGTGCTGGCCTTGCACATCTCTGAAACATTTGTCCTCTCAGCTTGGAATGATGGGTTAATACATTTTCTTAGCATCTTCTGGAAACTGTCTCAAAAACTGCCTGTTTTTACATGTACATGGTACTCCTTGTTATCTGCAGTCACACCCTAAAGTTTCACTTTATAGTTTCGCCTTAATCTGCACTGTCATATGGATTATCTGCACATTTGTTACATATGCAATGTAGTGGAGCAATTTATTTTAATGTGTACTAAGGTACTTAGCTCAGACATGTCCAATTTATTTACCTATGAGTCAGTGATTTTTAAATTTCCACCCATAATTGAGATATATGCATGATTTAAGAAATGTAAGTCTGAGAGAATACTTAAGGAACTCCTAGGTTAAACCATTTGAAAATGTTTTTAAATGTGAATTTCCACCAGCATTATAGATCCTGAAATATTAGTCATGAGATCTTTTCCACCAGCACAATTTTGTCGAAAAGACAAAATTGAGATAGATATACGTAAACAGTTTCTTTAAAAAGAAAATGTAGGAAAACATACAACAACTCCTAGGGTGGAGTGGAAGTCTTAAGTTAGTTAAAACTGCTATGTGGGGGGGTCAGTCTTGAAGCTTTGTCATATAGATTCTGTCTTTGTCAAAACAAACTTTATACAAGTACTTGGGTGTTTTTAGATGAAGGTTGTTCAGTTCAAATCCTAAGAAGGACTGGAGGACCCTTTGATGGTTGGCAGGAACTCTGACTTATCTCCTGTTCAGTCTGCTGAGGTTGTTGCTTTCAAACTGGGACAACTTTGAGATAAGCCAAATGTTGGACTACAAATTCTAAAAGTTAATGTGCGATAGCAGATTCCTTTACTCTTCTACCCTATTTTCTCTAATTATCCCATCTGAGTCAGAGCAGAGTTCTTTTCTCCAACATTCCACAGCTAGTTGAACTGGAGCACACTTCAGGGAAGGAGGGAGGACATCTATTGAGGGAGCCCACAGATGGCTCTAGCTGTCCTCCTCAGCCCTAGAGGTCACCACGATCAGGATGGCTGTACTCCTCCTGTTCATGTGCTGCCAGTTCTCTGAGGAATCACCTGGCAGTGATTGCTGACCTTCTGTCCAACATGAACTCCAGTGACATAAGCAGCAGGGGAAGTGCTGTTTTCCTAGCTTCTTTCATTTCCTTCCTTCCTTCCTGAAGCAGTTTTAGACTTCATTTTTTAACACCTCTTTTCCTTTCCCACAAAGAAAAAAATATATACTTTTAGCCCTGTGTTGTCCAATATAAGAGAAACATGCAATTGCTTCTGAGATGTAATATTCCATCTCACTCCTGGGACTTGAAATCGTTAAAATGGACTCTCAATTCCCCAAAGATCATGTTTTGCTTTTGAAAGTTCTGTTCCAAGACAGAAATTTTTGAGATGCTCGTGAAAGCATATCTTTTGAAGGAACCTATCTTGCAGAGTCCCTGCAAAGAGGAGCCTCCTTCCCAGCTCCTCCCAGGGAGTAGGAGTCCAGCTGTGCTTTGCCAGCACCAGCCAGGGCAGGAACAGAGAGGGAGAAGAATCAGCAGTCTTCTGCCTTTCAGTAAAGGAGACCCCTGCAGAAACTTCGTTCTGGAAGAACATAGAAGATGTTACCAGTACTTTTTGAAAGAATATACTGGCTGAATATACTGCTAAATTTGGTTTTGGAGTTTTTTTTGTTTGTTTGTTTGATTGATTGATGATTGGTTGGATGGTTGGTGATGTCGGGACCCAGGCATTAATTTTTCTCAATGTTTTTAAAGCCTTCAAAATGTGTATCTCTGGCACCTCTCTCTCTTTCCTGGATTTACAGTGGTAGCTTTAGGAAACTATTTTATAGTCTCCTATACTCTCTATCTCCATTCTTCTCATGCATAGTGCTCATAAATCCTAAGAATCCTTTTGGGTGTGTATCACTCCAGGGCCCTGCAGAAAGCAGAAACACATTCCAATTGGGTAATTTTGAGGAGGTCCATCTTAAAACAGAATGAACAGATGTAGGGAAAATACTAAAGGATTGTGCCATGTACCAAGGTTAGCAGGAGAGCTGCCCTCCCCCTGAAGGGCCAGGGAACAGGACAGTACCTGACTGGAGAGAGCTATTCGGATGGGGCTTTCTGATGGTAGCCCAGGTCTTTGAAAGGAGACAGCCAACTCACAACGCAGCAGAGAAAGAGCCAGGGGAGCGAAATGCCCCAACCTCAGGATGCCTCTGCCTTCAGTCTCCTTTGGTACCACCCATGAACTGATCCCAGCTGGAAGCCAGAGGCCAGGGGAGGACTGGGTGTAATACTTGTGGTCAGCCTCCTAGACACAGAGCAGGGTAGAGGACAGCGGAACTAGAAGGGCAAATGTTCAGTACCCACAGACTGTTCCAAATTCAGACCTTTACCCCAAAGTCTGCATAGAAATTACTTATTAAGCTGGTTGATATCAGTATCTATCAGGGTAAAAGTTAATAGTTTGTGATCTCAGGTAATTCTTAACAAACTGTCCAGACTTGTAGATATGTTGCTTATTAAAAATAGCTGAAGTTCCCAGGGCACCTTTCACATTCTGTCACATTTTATGATCTACATTTAAAAACATTTTATTGTGGTAAATGTATAGAACATAAAATTTACCATTTTAAGTGTATAATTCTGTGCCATTAAGTACATTTACATTGATATGTAACCATTATCATCATCCTACTCCAGAACATTTTCTTTTTCTTAATTGGAAATGTTACACCCAAATAACAACTCCCCACTCCCCCTCCCAAGCCCCTGACAACTGCCCTTCTACTTTCTTTCCCTCCATCACTTCCTTTGTGTACAGGGGATTGAACCCAGGTAGAGCTAGGCAAGTGCTCTATCATTGAGCCACATCCCGAGACCTTTTTATTTTTTTATTTTGAGAAAGGGTCTCTCTAAGTTGGCCAGGCTGGCCTTGAACTTGTGATTCCCCTGCCTCAGCTTCCCAAGTAGCTGGACTTACAGGTGTGAACCTTCCTACTTTCCATCTCTGAATTTGACAACTCAGTGTACTTCACAGAAGTGGAATCATACAGTATTTATCCTTTTGTGTCTGGTTTATTAGCATAATATCCTCGAGGTTCATCCATGTGGTAGCATATGTTAGTATTTTCCTTCTTTTTAAGGTAGAATAATATTCCATTGTGTATATATACCATATTTTGTATATTCAACCTTCTGCTAAAGGATTCTTGAGCTACGTGATGTACAGTGTAAAATTTTATTTTATTTCTTACCATGTCTCTATTAATGCATTTATTCTCTTGGGCTTAACTTTTAGAAGTCCAATCTGATGACTCACAAATCTATAAGATGATATAAGAGTAAGGGCTATAGGGGTTAAAATGTGAAAGATGGAGGGAGACTTGAGCAGGAGAGCAGCATCATTCTAAGGAATGAGGCTGTGGGAAGTGTTTAAGTATGTGCAAAGAGAGGGACCTCCCTACCATGGGTAAAAGAAACTGTGCAAACAAAAAATGGAGTTCTGGGTATTTAATGGGAGCAGAGACCATTTAAATTGGACCTACTTGTATTGAGCATGTTGAATGGGGGAGTGAGGTTGAAAAAAATTTAAAGCATGACCTGAAAAAAAGTGCAGTGTGGTCAGGTAAGTCTAGAGAATGGGATTAAAAAGGATTCTTAGCTAGATTGTCTCTGTCTTTAATATAGGAGTATTTTTAAATGCCCCTCCAAGAGGAAAATGTTGTCCATAGCTTTCCTTTAAGCTTATAATGACCACAGTGCTCTTGTATTTTAGAGCACAGAAATTAGGGTCCTCAGAATAGTTTTGGGAGATGGCAGGGCTAAGCTAAGCTTCTTGGGGGCAGGGACTACACCATGACACACCATCTTGAATGTTCCTGGACACATCATGGGAGGAAAGCTGGAGTAAGAGGTAATGGCCAAAGGCATTAGTCCATAGAAGATGTTAAAACCTCCTTGAGGCACTAAAAAATCACAGCAGACCTAATTGTCCTCTGACCCTACCCTTGGATGAGTAAGACTATCTCCTTCTGTAATTTGTGCTCAGGTTATCTGTAGGGCTTTATTTTTTCTTAAGCAGGGTTGAATCTCTGAGGTAGGAGTTTAATTGCTTAGGGCACTAGAGGAGAGTCTAAATGTTATTGTCAGCCACCAAGATCAGAGAATAAACATTTAAAAAATATTGAGTTAACCTTCATGGAATTTTGATGGACTCCATTTGGCTTGACATATATTTGTTGAATCTGTTAATGAATTATTAAAAAATAGGAAGACTTTGTAAACTCGTAAGCAACTGAGCAATATGTAAAAATCAACATTCAGGAGAGAGAAAACAGGTTCATTGACATCTTAGTGGGGAGAAAAGAATTGTAACTTTGTCTAAGAAAAGAGGAAAAAGGTACTTAATAATTAAAAAAAAAACTAAACAAGTATTGAGCTCTTGTTAAGATATGTATGCCAAAGTTTAGTGGGAAATGCCTGTAATTTATTTTGAAATGCATAAAAAGAATTGCCGCAGTCCGGCTGCAGCAGAATAATCAGAGGGGGTGACGAACGACTTGTGTACGTTGATACAGCAGGAGTGGGAGCCGTTTATTGCAGGACAGGAGCAGTATTTATACATTCCACAGAGCTTATCTAATTAGCATAAACTAGATACATCAGTCAACCAATAAGGAATCTCCACACTTAATGGCTCGCTTTTGTTACTTCTCAAACCACTCCCTCTGGCATTTGCCAGGCACCATCCAGACTTGTTTACGAACTCTAACATTCCCCTGGCAAAATGCCAGGTGTTATTTTGACTTATTTACAGACTGTAACAAAGAATGCCTTAAAAACATCAAAAAAATATGAATCAATAAATGGATAAAAGGATGGATGATATATGATAAGTTAACGGCAGTCAGGTGTTACTGGTAGAATCTAGGCAGTGGGTATAAAATTCTTTCAAACTCACTGATTGAAAATTTTCATGATAAAATGTTGGGGAAACAGGAAAATGGAGGTCTGGAAGATTTTGATGGAAAGGCAATGATATTTAAGAGAAACAATGTTTGTAGTAGAAAGAACATGGGCCAGGGAGTCAACAAATCTGAATTCTGGTTCTGGATTAGCTACCTGTGAGCTAAAGAGGTTGTAAGTAAATGCTCAGTGGTGGTGGTAGAATCTGAGCCCAGGTACCCTGGCCCTGGAGCTTTGCTGTCTGTCCACCTTGCTGTGGCTCCTGGCTTAGCATCTGGTACATGCAGCTGATCAAGTGGTAACTGTTGTTATTAGTGTACATCAGCTACTGAGAATAAAGGACAAGTTCCATATTTTAATGCTTGAGCTGGAATATTTAGATGACACCACTGCCAGAGTCATACATAGGCAAGCTAGAAAGCGAAACTACTTGTGAGAAACAGATGGTTTGTTTAATTTTAGATAAGTGGAACTAGAGAGTTTGGTATGAATTCATATATTTCATGTATATTTCTATGTTTTAGTGAAGCATTTGAGAACTTTCCTCACAGAGTTTATATTCTAGAAGGGTTTGGAGAATTATCTTTCCAAAGATATTCATATTTCAAACAGAGCATCTCTCCAGAGGTAGAAATGCAGGCATTCATCAGCCAGGGAAGAAGAAGGGGTTGTTTCCACAGCAGACTTTTCTGATGTCCCTGAAGTCATGCCATTTGGACAGTAATTTCCTGTTTTCTGTCAAACTCATCTGTGTACTGATTTCCTCTGCAGTTCTTTTTTACTTCCATCTGGAGTGGTGAGACAGCTTATAGAAGCCATTAATGATTAAGTTTCAAAATAGATGCTCAGGCTTCTCAAATGGGCCTGAATGAATAATAATGGTATGTTCAGGACAGGGGAGACCAAGATGAAATCCACCAAATTATATGCAAAATAGGGCATGTGAAGCCCTGCTTTCTGGTCTCACACATGAATCATGTAATTCAGCAAGTTTGTGACTTTAGTACCCTTCTAGGGTGTGTATTTCTCAGTGATTACGCACTCATTCTAACAGAGTAGGTCAGTCAGTAAAAGTATTTTAAACCAGATTCTTCTTTGCTTCTGAGTCATTTTCTGGTAGGGGGAAAGGTTCTAGGGAGAAACATTAACGCTTTCCCATCATAAGGACTAAAGTGTAAGAGGGGTAGCTCTCTAAGTAATCTCTGGGACTTTCATGAATTCTTTACTTGATGTTTTAGATAATGAGGTACATATTTAGTTAGACGGTGAGATGGAATTTGAGAAGAATGTACTATAAGAAGGAAAATAATACCTATTTGGCTCAACCCTGAGGAGTTGTTTTAAAAACATATAGATGGCTAAGAGATTTGCAAATATTACCATTAGTTTTCTAAAAAGAAAAAAAAAAATACTTAGACACCACCCTTCTGTGGAAATCTGACATCTAGCCACTTCAGTCCTCTGGAAGATGGCCAGAAAATAAGCAAGGGACCTCAGAGCACATAAGAAATAACTGTTGAAAAACTCTAGTACTGACTTTTACCACCACAGAAGAGTGTCATTTGTCATTTAAACATATGTGTCTGGAAACCTTAAATAATTTTTGTAGTGTATGTGTGGTCCTTCATTCCCAGCAGATAGTAAATAGCAATCTAGAAAGTGGGTGGAAGCCGGGCATGGCGCACACCTGTAATCCCAGTGGCTTGGGAGGCTAAAGCAGGAGGATCATGAGTTCAAAACCAGCCTCAGCAAAAGCGAGGTGCTAGGCAACTCAGTGAGACTCTGTCTCTAAATAAAATACAAAATAGGGCTGGAGATGTGACTCAGTGGTTGAGCGCCCCTGAATTTAATTCCCGGTAACCTCCCCACCCCGCAAAAAAAGGTGGGTGGAAATATTGATGGAGAAGATTGAGAGCAGGGTATAGGCTGAGGTGGAGAGAGAAAGTTTTACTGCACTGGGATTATTATTACAATACAATACAGTAATGTATGGCCTTAAGGAACTTGCATCCATCAACCAAAGAGAAAGTCATGTTCAGTTTCTTCCATGGAAAAGGTCAGGGGGTATTTAATGTGTCTATTTTTAAACATGGTCAGAATTAACCAAGTTTGGAGATGTTGAAATGGGAAGTTCTATGGTGTTTATATACTTGAAACAACTTATTCTCTGGTGATCAGTGACACAGACTTGAGCTTTTGGGTAATGAAATGCTTTGTGTTAATTGCTAATGTAACCAGCCCAGTTGTAGATGCTGTCACATGATTAGCAGACTGGTGAAGGCTTTGGAAACAGATTTGTTCTCATTCTGCCTCTGACTTGTTATATGATGTTGGACAGATCACATCACCTTGTGAGCCTATGTCCTCACCTGTCAGATGGGGGCTAATAATATATGATAGGGTTTGAGGACTCTGTGAGGGAAGGATGCATGGCATATAGTCAATACTTGGTAAGCATTAGGCACTGTTATAATTATTTTATCATTATACTCATTCTTTTTTTAAATTTATTTTTATTTTTGGTACCGGGGATTGATCCCAGGGGTACTTAACCTCTGAGCCACATCCCCAGCCCTTTTTATATTTTATTTAGAGACAGGGTTTTGCTGACTTGCTTAGGCCCTCATTAAGTTGTTAAGGCTGGCTTTGAACTTGTGATCCTCCTGCCTCGGCCTCCTGAGCCACTGGGATTACAGTCCTATGCCACTGCACCTAGCTATACTCATCTTCTTAATGATTATTATGAAAGTATTATTATCTCCATTTCTCAGGACAAGGAAGTTGAAGCCCAGAGAGTTTAAGTGACATGTCTGGAGTGAAATGGCTAATAAATAATGGAGCTGGGTTTGGAGTCTTGGTCTCTTTGACAGTAGAACCCTTTGCTTTGCACTCACATTATGCTGTGTTCTCAGCATATAATTATAGTTTGATTTTTTTAAACTTAAAGTAAATCTGGGATCTGGGTGTATAGCTCAGGGGTAGAACGCTTGCCTAGCATGCACAAAACCCTGTGTTCCATCCCCAGCCCCACAAAAAAAAAAAAAAAGAAAGGAAATAAAATATGTGGTAACAATAGACTATTATTCGGCCATAAAGAGAAATTAAATTATGGCATTTACTGATAAATGGATGGAACTAGAGACTATCATGCTGAGTGAAATAAGCCAGTCCCCCAAACCCAAAGACTAAATGTTTTCTCTGATATGCCCATGATAACTCACAATAAGTGGGGCGGGTAGGGAAGAATAGAAGTACTTTGGTGTTAGAGTCTGTAAACAAGTCAAAATAACACCTGGCATTTTGCCAGGGGAATGTTAGAGTTCATAAACAAGTCTGGATGGTGCCTGGCAAAATGCCAGAGGGAGTGGTTTGAGAAGTAACAAAAGCGAACCATTAAGTGTGGAGATTCCTTATTGGTTGACTGATGTATCTAGTTTATGCTAATTAGATAAGCTGTGTGGAATGTATAAATACTGCTCCTGTCCTGCAATAAACGGCTCCTACTCCTGCTGTATCAACGTACACAAGTTATTCGTCACCCCCCGGTTATTTTGCTGCAGCCGGACTGCGGCACTTTGGATTAGACAAAGGGGAATGAAGGGAAGGGAGGGGGAATGAGAATAGGAAAGATAGTAGAATCAATTACTTTCCTATATTCATATATGAATACATGACCAATGTAGTTCCACATCATGTGCAACCAGAAGGATGGGATTTTGTACTCCAAGTATGTATAATATGTCAAAATACATTCTACAGTTATGTATAACTAAAAAGAACAAATATAAAAAGAGAAAAAAATCTGTGGTAAGAAAGGACAGAGGATGTGGGAAATATTACTAGCCACTTCTGCTTTTCACTATGGACCCAAATCATCTCATAGAAAAGAATAACCCCAGTAACACAAAAATAAACTACTTTTACTCAACAGTACAAATTAAATACATAATATTTAATTGTGTTGCCTGGCACATTAAAATCTTATAGATAACTCTGCATTGGTACACTGAACTCTTTATTAAATACCTATTACATTTTTCCATGTGAATGTTTTCTTAGATTATAAACTTAATAAGGTTACAACCATCTGTTATTTTTTTGTCTCTAGGCTCTTAGAGCTTTTTTGTCAGATTATAGTTGTACGGAGATGAAAGTTAGAGACCTCATCTCCACCAACACCAAATGAGTACTTGAGGTGAATAAAGAAATAGGCCTGGGAACTGGTAAGCAGGGATCTTCAGCTGCTCCTGTTGAAGGCCTGGGCAGGACGTGGCTCTAGTGATGCACGGCTGGTTGTTCACAGGTGGATACAGCACACTGGTTGTGTCCTGTCTTTTAGTGCTTAGGCACACCCTGGAACCACAGCTACACGTGTCATGGGAACAGACTCGTCATCTGCTTATAGCACAGATGGAGGGCAGTGCAGGGACTCTCCCCTGTTAGGCCACAGGCACCTCTGAACCTGAAACATAAATGATCTGGTATAGTGTACTCAATTGTCAGGAGGCCCCATCCACACACCCCTATCTCTTTCTTTTCATGGATTTTTTTTTACTTTTCAGTGTGTTTTAAATCTCACCCTGTGGAGGTGTGGTCCTGCTGCTCTTCAGAAGGTTGCACTCTGTATTTTTGCAGATGCAATCTCGGTCAGTAAGAGCCAGATGCCCTCAGTATGGGCCCTGGCCTTGCTGCAATGAGCTCTGTGATCTTGGACAAATTAGGTTTTCTAACCTACCAACCTCAGTATCCTAACCTTTAAGATGATAATGGGGAATAAATGAAATGCCATATCTAAAAATTGTAGTTTTAATATTCCATTTTAAAAGTACTGCATTTTGTGGTACTTTTCAAACATCAGTTCCTGGCGGCTCTCTTCAGGCATCTGAAAAGCCTACATGTGCTGCCAACTTGAATCTCTTCTACCACTCAGAGGCAAAGGTTGCCTTTTTAATTTTTCCAATTCCAGATTTACTTTGAGAATTAAATGAAAATATGTGAAGAATTTATTATTTTGAAAAACATGAATGAGGACTTGGTTTGTGGCTCAGTGATAGAGCACTCGCCTAGCACATGCAAGGCCCTGGGTTCGATCCTCAGCACCACATAAAAATAAATAAATAAATGTATTGTGTCCAACTACAACTAAAAAATAAATTAAAAAAAAAATGAATGAAGCCAGCCACAGTGGCACACATCTCTAATCCCATTCACTTGGGAGACTAAAGGGAAAGGGTCACAAATTCATGGCCAGCCTGGGCAACTTCGACCCTGTCTCACAATAAAAGATTAAAAAAAAAAAAAGACAAAAGCAGACAGAATGAAAAAGTACTTTTGATTTTTTAAAAATATAAATTACAAACTTTTTGTATAACTTTGGCTTCATTTTAAGTATGCTTATATTTTAAGCTTTATCATTCTAAATAAATAGATTTATATTATGTCTTAGATATTGATGCTTTTGTTTGTTTTGACTTTCCAGTTTGAACCATGGAGACTGGCTCAGTAGTTCGAGCCATCTTTGACTTCTGCCCTAGCGTATCAGAAGAGCTGCCCCTCTTTGTGGGAGATGTCATTGAGGTGCTGGCAGTGGTGGATGAATTTTGGCTTCTAGGAAAGAAGGAGGATGTTACAGGTAAGAGGCTTTAATTCCTCCTGAGCACAATGGACGATAGCCACTCCCTTCTTTCCACATTAAAAATAGAGGTTAAATGAGAGGCCTAAGTCACTAACTTCAGAATCCTGTCTGTTTTCTTCTATACTCACACGGAGGTCTTACCTGTGAGGAGAAAGCTTGTCATCTTTCCATCTCTCCTTACCAATTCCTTCAGGAGCTGAATGCTTAGATGCCAGCAGCTCCAGCCTGGTTTTCCATCCCTGTCTTTCTCCTTTCTTCCTAGTTCTCTCTCTCTCTCTCTTTTTTTTCCCCCTAGACAATGCTCTATTCACTCAAATCACTCAATACAATTTCACTCTATAGGTTCTTAATCAAGAAAATGACAATCCTTAATGCTAGTCACTGCAATAGACATAATCAATTCACAGCAAACACTTCTAGATTAACTAATTCACAGCAAACAATTCTAGATTAATTAATTCACAGCAAACAATTCTAGATTAATTAATTCTAAGCACTGCAAATACACTTAATCATGACAGGCTAATGACAGACATTCCCTCTATGTGCAAAGTTCAAGTGTCAGATCAAAAGTCTCAAGCCTTAGGCTTTAAGTCCAGCAGATGCAAACTCACTCAGACCATGGTGATCAGGTCAGGAACCAAGGCAGGCTTCAACTGGGGTGGAGCTGATGGCCGGCTGAGGAGAGGGTCTAGGGAGATTTTGTGGCTCTCACCAGGGTCAAGATGTGGCTGTAGAGTTTGAGAGTGGTGAGGACCACGCAGAGGATCAGCAAAAGATGACAAGTGATGGGATGTCAGTCCAGGTCCTCATCAGGCTCTGAAGCTTGTGTGCATCAATGTGGGCTGGCTTCTTCCCAGCTCTTTATCCTTTATATTCAGCACTATTTTTTAATATTTATTTTATAGTTTTAGGTGGACACAATATCTTTATTTCACATTTATGTGATGCTGAGGATTGAACCAAGTGCCTCATGCATGCTAGGCGAGCACTCTACCACTGAGCCACAATACCAGCCCCATATTCAGCACTTATTTCTCTTATCAAAATATCAATTATTCCTTTCTTCAGAACCCTTACTATTTATCATTTATTTTCACAATCAGATTGTCTCTGATCAATGGAACATAAGGTGCTTCCCACTTGTTTCTTCTGGCTGTCTTCTTTTAACAATTTTTACTCTTCCTTTCTTTTCAAGGGAACCTAACTCATCCTGTTCACTCCTTCCTAGATTTGCAGTTGGACCCAATTAGTTAAAGCCACCCTCTGCCCTGGCTGCTACCTGCCTCCCACATTCCATACTTCTGGTTACTTTTATATATATAAAATTAACATATATATCTCTCAACCTCAACATGGATTTCTTTCATTAACTAGTCTAGGGAAGGGCATATGTTTTTCCACACAACATGCACCTGTATTAATCCAATCCTTGACTCGCATACATTTATGTTAGGTTTAAGTATGTGATATAGTCCTGAAAGCAGACACTGTGGACATTAACCCACATTTGAGAGATAGATTACCTCCTAGTAAAAGTGACCTCTCTTCAGAGACAAAAACTGCTGGGTAGTTAGCAAAGCAGAGAGACTTGCTTGTTCATAGGCCTTGGGGTGAGAGTGAACATGGAGGGACCAAGAGAAGTTCAGTAAGGCATGAAGCATGAGTGGTAGAGCAAGCTGGGAGGCTGAAGAGAGGAGCAGGAGCTGATCATGGGACCAGAGTATGCCAGGCAAGGAATTAAGTGGGAAACTGGGAAAGCACTTTAAGCCAAGTCAGATTTGTCTCTTGGAAGCTACCTGCTGCAGATTGGAGAATGATAGGAAGGGGCAAAACCTAAGGTTGGAAGGCAAGTTGAAGTTTATTGCAGTCACTCAAGTAGGAGGCAATGATAGCTTGGACCAAGATGGTAGGTCTGAAGATAAGTAGACAGATTCCACAGACTTCAGAATGTAAAACCCATAAGCCTTTCTTTTCTTTCCAAATAGCAGGTACTGTCCTTCTACAACCACCTGTTAAAATCCTACTATCTTCAGACAAATATGATCTTTTTCCTAAGAACTTTCATGTTCTTCCTGACCCATTATCAACCTTCTCTGAGCTTCCTTAGCAATTTGTGTACTTACATTGTGACATAGGGTTTTAGGATTGAGTTATTATTTATGTCTAACCCAGATTTTTTCAGATCTTTGAAGACCAAGACTGCCTGGCTCATGTTTTCTTTTGCAGTGTGCTTTGTGGCATTGTAAACTGAATTGCATTCTCTGTCTCCTGCATGCCTCAGATTTTGTGTACTGTATTTAGTCTACAAAGATTCTCCAATTATTAGTACTCTGAGCTTTCAGTTAAGGGTCTATTAAGGGACTCAGAAAAAGTTTTTGTCCTTATACACAAATAGAAAAAGAAATTCCAATATTAAAAGAAAATATAATATTTAATATTGAGTGTCACTAGTCAGTATGTTTGATTTTATTTTCAGGACAATTCCCCAGCAGTTTTGTGGAAATTGTGACCATCCCCAGTCTAAAAGAGGGAGAGAGGCTGTTTGTCTGCATCTGTGAATTTACATCCCAAGAATTCAATAGCCTTCCCCTCCATCGAGGTAAGCTGATCCGAAGATGAGGTTGGTGGAGGCTGCCCATTCTGATAACTAGGTCTTTGAATTTTTATTAAGTGGCCAACATCTGGAGAGTCCTCAGAAACACCAAGGTAGCACAGGCAATAATAATAATACATAATATCTTTGTAGCATTTTATAATTTTTGCACAAATGCACTCTCATCTAATTCTCAGCGCAGACTGTCAAGGTAAGCAAAGTGGGTATGATTTTAACTGTACTTTATAAAATGAGGTTCAAAGGCTTTAGCTTCAGGTGAGAAGTTTGGCCTTAGGAGGTGGACTCATATCACCTTATTCTCAGTATTATCTTTCTACTGCCCCCCATGCTGTAGCCACACTTTATATTTATCTTTTTTCCCATAAATACTGCTATGGTTTTGCTAACAACATCACTACTTATTAATGCATAATAGTAATACAGTAATTTTGATGTGGTAATTTAAGAGACAAATGCAAACAACTCCATTTTACTCCTATACCAGTAGATAATGTTACAAAAGTTCTCACCAGAACCAGTTTAAAGGGAAACAATTTAAAATGGATAGTCTTAGTCATGTCTCAAAGATATTTCAAGTATTTTTTACTCCTTGCATTCTGATAGACTATAAACTTTTAAAGATAGTCTGTAAACCCATTTCAACAAAAATACTTAGTTAGATCTGTACATTTCTGCATAAACACAGAAACTAGTAGTGTTCCACAGATTGAGACTTACAATCCATCCAATTTTGTGATGACTCAGTCATCAAAATGGCAGAATGTCACCAGGCCCAGTGGCACACGCCTGTAATCCCAGCAACTTGGGAGGTTGAGGTAGGATGATTGTAAATTCGAGGGCAGCCTCAGCAATTTAGCAAGGCCCTGTATAAAGATAAAAAAGAAAAATGGTTAGGGACCTAAATCAGTGGTAGAGTACCCCTGGGTTCAATCCCCAGGGCTGAAAAAACAAACAAACAAACAAACAAAAAAGTTTGAGCTTTATAGTTGTGTTACTAATATTGTTACTTATTCTTTTGAGTATGACGCTAAAGGGATACACTTAATTTCTTAAATGGTATGCTCCCCATCCCTCACCCCCACCCCACTGAAAAAAACCTCACAGACTTCTCTAACCCCCAGTCAGTGAGAAGGAAGGAAACTTGTAATTTGGGGTGTTTTGTTACTCAGGATTTGTTGAAACAAGGGCCTTGAACAAGCTAGACATGTGTTCTACCATTAAGCTACATTACTAATCTTTTTAAATTGTATTTTTATTTTATTTTGAGACAGGGTCTTGCTAAATTGCCCAGCCTGGCCTAGAACTTGTAATCCTCCCGTCTTGGCATCCTGAGTAGCTGGGATTAGAGGTGTGCACCACCAGGGAGTTTCTTGCACTTAACTCTATATACAGTCTTTGGATAATTTCTGTCAGAATAGAAGCAGATTATAGCAGGGGCTTTGTCCTTACTGACAGCTCTCCCAGTGATAGTCTGGAGTCCACATCAGACCTGCCCCAGGTCTAGAGAGGAGAAAGGGTGAAAGTGCCCTGGCTTCTATCACAGCTGTGCCCAGGATGTAGATAGCAGGATATTTCCCTGGTTCCTGGTGTACATAGTGGATAGAAGAATATACTGGATGGAAATATGCAGTATGTCTACAACATTATGAGGAATTTAAGGGATGTCATTTCTGGAATTAGCTTATTTGCTTTATAATTACATCTTATTATAGTCAAGTCTTGGTACTAAAATTTTAAAAAAAAGGATTTTCTGCTGAAACCTACTATGGAAAGATGAACTGGCTTTGAAATTAAAATGCAGATTTCAGGAATCCTAGGGCCATCTGAGAGATTCTTAGAAGATACTTGTACCAACTTTCAGCCTGAATCACCTGTATCAAGACTGTATCAAGGTCAAGCAGGGTTCCAAAATTTATAGATCTTATTTTAACCACCATTGACTAGTTAATCCTAGTAAGATTAATGATGTAAATGGAGCCCAAAGAAAGAGGATCAGGGCAGGGGGCATGGTGTGTGGGGGAGGAGGTAGAAAGCTGTGAACTAATTATCAGTGGTTTTATCTCATTTTTTTGTGTATCTGCTGCCAGCCAGCTCCTATGTGTTCTCTAGTCTGAAAGCACACACTTTCATGGGCGGGAAAGTTAGGTATACCTACATCATTTGTTTTTTTTCTGGGATGTTTAACTTGAAATACTGACCTAATTTTAGTTCCTCTTGTTTTCTAATACCTGACAGGTCACATCAACAGGCATTAATTTTGCTAATTGGATGTAAAAATCACTACAAAATGAAAACATTGTTTTATAACCACATATAGTTTATCAGATTCCAGTCTAGGTCTACTGATTTTGAAATCTAGTGTTTGGAATGGCTCTTCTACTTCTTAGACTGAATTTTTCCCCCATTAGATCAGTGTTTCAGCTCATGAGTAGTACATACTCCCTTATCCCTATCCTCTGATACTGCTAATGCTTACTCTTATGGTTCTTTCTCTGTCCCTGGTCACAAAGTTTCAGTGATAAATTTATCAGAAAGAGATTGGAAACCTTAAGAGTATGTGGAATAATGTTTGAGATCTGTTTTGTTTCATGAAATCTGAAGATCTTATTTTAACTTTAATTTCCTATTCACCATGCTGCCTTTCAGTTGTTATTTATTTACCTTTAAGCAGTATCATCAGGATTAATAAAGAAAAAATTATACATGCACATATGTAAATTATATATATATATGTATATATCAATAGCAGGTAATATAACTTAGGAATAAGAATTCTGACTGCTCTACCTTAAATCCAACTCTTCCACTTAATAGCTATGACCTTGAGCTAAGTCTCTCAGCCTCAGTTTCCTTTTCTAAAAGATGGGGAAATGGGCTGGAGTTGTGGCTCAGTGGTAGAGTGCTTGCCTAGCACATGCAAGGCCCTAGTTCGATTCTTAGCACCACATAAAAATAAATAAAATAAAGGTATTGTGCTCAACTATAACTAAAAAATAATTAAAAAGAAAAGTCTGTAGTTAATATTATAAAAAAATTTAAAAAATAAAAGATGGGGAAAATAATAACCACCCTGGGGTAATTGTGAGGATTAAATGAGGTTCTACATGTGAAGCATGTGGCAAAAGGTAAACACTCAATAAATTTTAGCTATTTTTATTAGTCTTTTTTTTTTTTTTAATTTTAATATTTATTTATTTTTTTTTAGTTTTCGGCGGACACAACATCTTTATTTGTATGTGGTGCTGAGCATCAAACCCGGGCCACATGCATGCCAGGCGAGCGCGCTACCGCTTAAGCCACATCCCCAGCCCAAGTCTTAACCTATTTTTCTGAGGTTACTTGATGTGCTCTGGGGCTGAGTTTCCTCAACCATTCCATGAAGTTTTGTATGCACCTACGTTTTCCCAGGGAGATTCTACCCAGAATCAGAATCAATAGTGGTTCTTCCAGCAGGTGTCACCCTTCCTCCTTTTCCGAAAGCTACCCAGTTGTTTCCACTGTTCCTTGCATTTTGAGTTACATTTAAACACAAGAACAAGACTATCTTTTAGAAGAAGGGTCAATACAGAAGGCCAGGGCCACTGATTGTCCTAAAAACTAAAGAGAGGAGAAAACAAAACAAACAAGGGACTATGATAAGGAAAGACAGAGACCAAGGAGAGGAAAAAAAATAATGTATTATAGGGAGTGATAGAATATAGTTAATGATTGCTCTACATGACAGAACACTTGTGCCTCACCTATAGCCTCATGTTTCTAGACCCCCTCTCCCACCACACAAAAAAAAATCCACTAAAAATAAATTGAGCAGGAGGATATCAAGTTCAAGGTCAGCCTGGATAACTTAGTGAGACCTGTCTCAAAATAAGAAATAAAAAGGGCTGGGAATGTAGCTCAGTGGTAGAGTACTTCCCTAGCATGTGTGAGACCCTGGGTTCAATCCCTAATACTGCAAAATAAATAAATAGTATTTATCTGTCAAAGCACATGTGTTATAAATTATTATTATGAAAGTTCTCATATGATTTACATGGGGAAACTAAAATATGTGGTCAGTCTTCAAGAAGCACACAGTTCTCTGGGCATCTGGAGTCAGAGTCAGTGAGTTACCTAGTTCTTCAGAGTTCTTATATCAGATTCTAAGACTTGCATTTGTTCTTATCATTTTAATCTGTATTCATTTCCTGTTCAAATAAAAAACCCAACCAGAGAAAACAAGCAGTTTGTGGCTGGGTTTGGTTGTGCTTGTACCAAAGATTCGGGCTATACTCTGGTTTCTCTTCAGATCGTATAAATCTTTCGCCTTTTACCAAAGATTCAGGCTGACCCCAAGGGTCTCCACATTTCCTATTTTTCTCTTTTCAAATCTGTCATACCACTCCAGGAGTTTCTCATTTTGGTGCTTTGGGAAGTCTTGAAATGACCACTAGGAAGCCCTCATTTCTAAGGAGTCACCCCGGGTCTCAGAGGAAGAGCTTTCATGACTCATGAAAATGAGAAACTCATGCAGAACATTCAGGGAAAGGCAGGACTGGAAAGTAAGGGCATTGAACCAAAAAAAAAAAAAAAAAAACAAGAGTGTCTTCCAGGGTCTTAATTATGATTCTTTTTTTTTTTTTTTTAATTTACCTTTATTAAGTAGAAATAACCAATAGAATTATAGTCTGCCACATGGTAAAGCCTACCAAAACAGTCATTTCACTGAAAATAGACAGGAAAACAAACTCTTACACAAGTTCATAGAGATCTGGCCTAACAAAGAAAATACTGTAATTCTACAGCTTTAAGAAAGCCAGTTCAGTTCAAAGCCTGAAGAGTGGGAGTTAGGGCAGCTTTTATTTTCCTATTCACCAAGAGGCCCATTGTGTCTGAACAGAGACACATCACCAGTGAGTTCCCTTTGTCATCCTAATGGCAGGCCTTAGGGCCAGTAGGGGAAAAAAACACTGATAATTCTTAGGATCCAAAACTCTAACCATGGGTACAGAATCATAAATTAAAGAAGTATAGAAATATAGGACCAAGACGTTCCTATTTTTCAGGAACACTTAGTCAAAATAATATAATATCAGGAAAATGTATTTGATACCTTGCACTAAGTCTAAAACTTACTTTAGGTGCTGTATAGTATGTAAAAGTACAAGTGCCAGAATTAGTGATAAGAGCAGTTTTGTAGGTAACAGATAGCCAAAATGAACATAGTTTCTAAGGTTTTTTAGAAAAGCATATTAGGGTTTGAGATGGAGAGATACAGTATGCATAAGGGTTTGGAGTTCATAATGGCATGGCTTTGTATGGGGAACAGTGAAAATCCCCTTGTGGAATAGGGTCTCATCTCATAGAGGAGATCTTAGGGGATGGTTTAGAAAGGGAAGAGGTTAGGACTGGATCATCATGAACATCTTTGGGGTTAAAAAAGAATAATGTTTTTGTTTTTGGTAGCTTGGCAAGTAAACCTCTTCAGAGCGTATCCAGAAAAAAAAACTTATTTTTATTTATTTGGGGTATAAGAATACTATGATTTGCTAGGTGTGATGGTGTACACCTAGAGTCCTGGAAACTCAGGAAGCTGAAGCAAGAGGATCAAAAGTTTAAGGCCCATCTCAGCAACTTAGCAAGATTCTGTCTCAAAATAAAATAAAAAAGGTTGGGATGTAACTCAGAGGTAGATGAGTGAGGCCCTGGATTTATTTTCCAGAACTGGGGGGAAAAAAAAAGTTTATTAGAGAGGAAGTCATTGGGCAGTAGGCTCTTCATGCTTATGGTAAAAGTTTGGGCAAATGAGGGATATGATAAAATGGTATCCTGGGCCTCCAATGAAGAACCAATTCCTGAAGACATCTTTCTTAACTGTTCTATTTATGATAATAAACAACATAGTGTGAGCAGTTAGATCCATGGTGGATCCTATCCAAAGAACTATATTAGGCCCAGAAGCTTGAACTATAATATTATTTACAGCAGCATTTATTACACTTTTGGGTTTTACAATCCCAACACACTCATAAAAGATATAAGCCAGGTGCAGTGGATTACAGTTGTAATCCCAATGTCTTGGAAGACTGAGGCAGGAGGATTATGAGTTCAAAGCCAGCCTCAGCAAGTTAGCAAGGCTCTAAGCAACTCAGTGAGAACCTTTCTCTAAATAAAATTTAAAAAACAGCTGGGGATGAGGCTCTGTGGTTAAGTGCCCCCGGGTTAAATCCTCAGTACCAAAAAAAAAAAAAAAAAGATATTGAGACCTCAAAAGGTTATATCTATTGAAATTTGAATTAGATAGTAAAACTGGGAATTAAAGTATTTACCAATTAACTAAAACTCATTACATATTAGCATAAATAGCATTTTTATTTTTTAAAAAAATTAACTTTCCAATCAAATTAAGCGAGGAATGACATTGGTTTACATTTTTATAAATCTTTTTAATGTTTGACTTAATGGAATAAAGCTGGATTTTCATACTTGCATCTATATTTAATCTATTACAATATGTTTTGTTAGAAGTATATTCTAAAAAATCCAGCCTCACACAGATATGTAATGGGAGAGAGGGGTCTTTTAATAGTCTTTTCAGATAATTGTGAATATTTTTCTTTAACACTGTACCAAAATGCAACAAATGGTAGTTTTTTTAAGGATTAGTTGCAGTGTGGGAACTGAAATCATATCAGTGAACTTTTCATACTACTACACTAAAATCCATTAGTCTTTTTTTTTTTTTTTTAAAGAGAGAGAGAGAGAGAGTTTTAATATTTATTTTTCAGTTTTCGGTGGACACAACATCTTTGTTTGTATGTGGTGCTGAGGATCGAACCCGGGCCGCACGCATGCCAGGCGAGCATGCTGCCGCTTGAGCCACATCCCCAGCCCGTCTGTTTTGGTTTTAATGAATCTTTTAACCATGAATGATTTTATAACATCATGCATTGGATATGTAGAAAATATTGATTCAATGAGTTATTACCAAATGTGGGCCATTTTATTATACAACACCAACAATTACACTTGTTAATATTTCTGGTGATCTCATCAGAAAAACATTCAACTATGGAAAGCTGTCAAGTTCATGGTTGTAGATAAGAGTTTTCCTTCTTATTTTAGCTTGGAAGTTGGAATTTTACCATGGGCAACAAATATTTTTGCTTATTTTCCTTGAGGTTACAGACTCATTTCTTCCCTTTTAGAGGAAATGTCTCCAGGCTATCCAGGCCTGAATAAACTGTCTGCCAGTCATTCTTTCACATAAAACAGTGTTGGGTGAAAAACAGCAGTTGGTTCAAGCATATAACTTGGCCGTTCAACTACTTTTCCTCAAGTCAGACAGCAAAAGCTCTGTGTGTGTAATTCTCATGTTGTCACACAGAATGTTACAAAGGAAGCATTCTCAAGAGTTGAAATTTAATACAACAAATGTAACTTCATCAAGGATGTTCTTAACTGCAACTGGATTTGCTTTTTACACCATTGAGCACTTGGTGGTGAAGTATACAGTGACTCTACTGCAACAGTTCTGTGTGCTTTGTTGCCGCTGCCTTGGTTTATGCATCACCAGCAGTTTTATCCCCATTGCTTTTATAGTCATTGCAAATGTCAATGCAGTGGAAAATGTGGATAAAGTATTCATTAGTTTTGATCTCACAGATCCTCTGAAAGGATCTCAGGGACCCACCCCTAAGGTTCCATGGATCACTCTGAAAACCCTAGGTTTATAGGAATGTTTCCATTCATTCGATTATTACAAGTGTTCATGCTCTTAAAATTCTAGGTATGTATTTCCTTGATTCATTCGATGTTTGAAGTGATGCCCTGCTCTATTGATTACAGTAATGCTCTGCTGGGATGATGACTGAGGTCATTCTTTCTCTTTCTTCAGGTGACCTGGTGATTCTTGATGGCACTTCCACTGGAGGCTGGCTGCAGGGCAGAAGCTGCTGGGGTGCCCGGGGCTTCTTCCCATCTTCGTGTGTCCGGGAGCTCTGCCTCTCATCTCAAAGCCGGCAGTGGCACTCACAGAGTACACAGCTTCAGATTCCTGAATATTCCATGGGTCAAGCGCGTGCCCTGATGGGGCTTTCTGCCCAGCTGGATGAGGAGCTGGACTTCAGGGAAGGGGATGTGATTACCATTATTGGAGTTCCTGAGCCAGGCTGGTTTGAGGGGGAGTTAGAGGGTCGAAGAGGCATTTTTCCAGAAGGTTTTGTAGAACTTTTGGGGCCTTTGAGGACTGTGGATGAGTTGGTAAGTGCTGGAAATGGAGAAGACTGCATTGCTAATGGTGAGGTAGATATTCCTCTTGGAGAAGAAGAAAGAGGGCCAGATGAGGAGGATGAGCAATCAGGGGCCTATGGAATTGCCCTCTACAGATTCCAAGCCCTGGAGCCGAATGAGTTGGATTTCGAAGTAGGGGATAAAATTAGAATACTGGCAACCTTGGAAGATGGCTGGCTAGAAGGATGGCTGAAGGGCAGGACAGGCATCTTTCCTCACAGATTTGTAAAGTTATGTCCTAACACCAGAGTGGAAGAAACCATGGCCCCACCCCAGGAAGGCAGCCTCACCAAGACCCCAGAAAGCTCTTTGGATGATTTAGAGAACACGGTAGTAATGGAGGAACCAAGATGTGAATCTCTTGAGTACACAGCAGAGATGCCCAACTATGTGCTTTCTGAAACTTCTACTTCTCCCCTAGATCACCTGACTCCTGAATGTGATGTAAATAAAAACTCTGATCCAGGTGAAGTCTTCTCAGAAGGGTCCCCCAGAAGCCCAGGTGCAGAGCACATAGAGCCTGTTGCGAAAGACCCTTCTGTGACTGAACCTTTTGAGGTGGTCAATGGTATTTACTCCCAACCTCAGGTATCTTTTCATTGCCAATTGCAGAAAAACCAGTATTATTCTACTGTAGGAGGGAGCTACCAAAGTGCAGAACAGTTCTCTGGCCACTTTCCTCTAGAAGCCAGGACTAGAGACTATTCCAGCCTACCTCCCAAAGGAACGTATGCCCAGCAGAGATTTCTTCAGAAGCCAGAGCCTCCCCTTCACAGGGGCTCTTCCCTTGCAGCCTCAAGGATAGCCAAACCCAGCCAATTGAGCCTTCAACTCCAGGGTATGACAAGGTGTGTTAAAAAGCACCTAGCCTCCAAAGAAAATGCCTCCAGCTTCTGCTCCTCATCAGAGAGATCAGAGAGGAAGCCTAGTCCAAAAGGCCAGGGATCCACTGTGGAAATAACAGCACTTCCACAGGGAGATGGAAGCATTGACCTGGACTCTAAGTTGACACAACAGCTGATAGAGTTTGAGAAGAGCCTGTCAGGACCTAGTACAGAGACAGACAAAATTTCACGCCACTTTTCAATCACAGACTTTAACTCTGAGAAGGATATTGTCCGAGGTTCCTCAAAGTTAATTCCCCCACAGATGCTACCTGAGAGAAGAAAAGCCCTAAGGCCACCACCACCTCGACCCTGCACTCCATCATCCACTTCTTCCCACTTGCTGGTTGACCATAACCCAAAACCTGCACCCCCCTTGGCTGTGAGGCCCTCTCGCCCAGCTCCCTTGCCTCCCTATGCACAGCAGAGGATGAATGCAGCCTCTCCCAAGCCCCTTTCCTGTCACCATCCTAGCTGGGACACTCCAGAGAAGGAAGACCCTGAGCATATGGAAAAGAGTCTAGACCAGACATCCCTGTGCCCCTTGGTACTAGTGAGGATCCAGGAAATGGAACAGGACTTGCACATGTACACCAGGGCTCAGGAGGAGCTGAACTTGATGCTGGACGAGAAGCAGGATGAATCCTTAAGGTCGGAGACCCTTGAGAATCTGGAGTTCTATGAGAATAACATTGAAAGTTTGAATCTGGAACTCCAGCAACTGAAAGGTGAGTGATGAGGAAAATAACGTGTACTTGTTTTTTGGCACCCACCAGTCCCAGTAACAGCCTGCCTTTCTGTTTTAGGGGTTGTTGCCATCTTTGATGACAGAATGATTTGTATTTTCATTACCTAGTTTCTTATTCTGTCACTACAATGAAATTGCTCAGTCTTGCTATATTCTATGACCAGTGTCCTTTGACTCCATTTGCTGCTTAAAGAAGTGCAAGACTTAGAGACATGTGTGTACCCCATTGACATGTATACCTCCTCTGCAGCTATGATGTCCCTGGCGTAATGCAGATGAGAAGTCCCTAAATATAACTTTCTTCATCAGGCTCTATAAGGACTAAAGGCTTCCAGGCTAAGACTCTTGAGAAAATTACAACTTGTATCTCTGTGGTCCAAGGACTCATTTTCAGTAATAATAATTGCTAACATTTCTTAACTTACTAGTAAGTAAAGAGTCTTCATGGATTCCTTAAAGGTGTAGGGATAATTCATAAGGCTGCTTTAGGAAGGAAGAAACTAAGACTTACAGAGATTAATATGTCAAGGGAGCAGGGATTTAAGGTCATGCTTTTTACTACTACAGTTTATTACTTCCACTTTGCATATTCAAAAAATCATATTCTGGAGACTTCACATTGACCAGATTCACAGGAAAAATAATTTATGGAGTAGGAAGAATAAGAGAGGGAGCCATGAGCAATTGGCCTCTGTCCCTAGGAGTTCATGACTGCTAGTCACTCTTAGCATGTGTACAAGACCTCTGAACCTACGTGTCATCAGAAAAGGAAAAGATAAAAAGTAATCTGAGAATCTAGGAATTGCAGGATACTAATAAGAATAAAAGCAGAAGAATGGAGGTGCAGAGAGCCTAGGTCAAGTTGGCAGACTGAGGATGCAGACCTATCTCTTCTTCTACCTTAGATCTCTGAAAGAGAATAAGGAATGTGTAATTTAAAAATTTCCACAATAAAGAGTATTATTGGAATCAGGAATGGTGGTGTACACCTGTAATCCTAGCTATTCAGGCAGCTGAGGCAGGAGGATCCAAGTTTAAGGCCATCCTGCGCAATTTAGTGAGACCCTGTCTCAAAAAAAAGATTGAAAGGGCTGGGGATGTAGCTCCATGGTAGAGCACCTCTGGTTCAATCCCCAGTACTGCAGGGGCAGTGGGGGGTGCTATTAGAAGGCCAGAAACCAAGTAGTTTTTTAAAAGATGGAAAGCAGATAGTAGTGAAGACAGGGAGGAAACCTCTATCCAAAATATGCTCAGGAGAGGAGGACAGTTCTAAGGGAACTCCAATTCAGAGATATGGCATAGGAGGGGTCTTGGGACAATTAGGGAACAGTTGAGCCCCATCGTCACCTGTGCTGAATAGGAACAACAGCAACACTTGTCCTTGAGCACTAGGTAGGTACATAGACATGTCCTTAAGAAGGTGTTCCTATAACATGCATACCTGAGCTCTTGGAGGAATGCCAGGTACCTTGATGACTTTGGATTACAAAAAAAAAAAAAAAAAAAAAAAATTCTAAAGGAACCTTGGCTGGCTGTTGCATCCCCAAAGCCATAGCAAGTACTAGGGTCTTCTCTTGTTGACCATACTTAAAAGATTCAAGATACATTTGTAAACTATTCTTTTGTTGCATATACAGGTGAGAAAACTAAAGGCTCTCAAATTCCAGGTAGCAGGGACTTCCCAGAAACCACACTTTTTGGAATGAATCACGTTCCACTGAACTATTTTTGTCTCCCATGCTTAAGAACACTGTGCTATGTGTTCAGAGGGATTCATGGATTAAGGGACTGGAAGTACTAAGTGATGACATTGCTGTTCTTGCTTATTCACCTGACCTTCTTTCTCAGGACTAGTTTAGTAATAATACAACCAGTATTGTTACTATGTATTTTTTTTTAATTACTAAAAACTTCATACTGGGAAAGCCCCACAGTAGGTAATTGGAGTCTCAGTCATGAAGAATTTTAAAAATTCAAATCCACCAAATACAGCGTTGGGGAAGTTAATGTGGTCTTATGTGTTGCTAGTCGGTGTATTGTTTATATCTGCTGTCAGTATGTTGAAATTACTTATTCCTTGCAATCACAGATGATGCCGCTTAAGGACCTCTTTTTTTGAATGTTCATAAATGTTATTTCCAACAATATAAATAGTCCCTCAAAAGGCAGAAGTTCATCAGTTGGAGTACCAGGCTTTATTTCTGTAATTCAGTCCTGCATAATCTTTAATCTTGAAATTTAAAGGCCTAAGGTTTAAAGAATTTTCAATATTCTGATTCTAGTCAATATTATATTTAGTTGTTGGATGCCTACTGAAAAAACAGGTAATACCTATCAGTGTATCATTTCTCATACACCTGGTGTGGTGTTTCACACATAGTAGGGGCTCAT
Source organism: Marmota marmota marmota (assembly GCF_001458135.2). Lineage (NCBI taxonomy): Eukaryota > Metazoa > Chordata > Mammalia > Rodentia > Sciuridae > Marmota > Marmota marmota. The sequence goes on along the minus strand of NW_025999999.1, from coordinate 5,408,118 downwards.
TAAATGCTTGATGTTATGGTTTGGATCTGAAATGTCCTCCAGAAGCTCATATATTAAAGATGTGGTCCCTGTTGCAGCAGTGTCTGGAGGTGGGGCTTTTGGAAAGTGTTTGGTTCACAAGGGCTTTTACCTCATCAGTGGATTAACCCATTGATGGCTGAATGGACTACTAGGAGGTGGTGGAAACTGTAGGCAGGTGGTTCATGATTGGAGGAAGTAGGTCACTGGGAGTGTACCCTTGGGGACTGTTCTTATCAATGGCCTCTTCCCATCCTCCCCTGCTTCCTGGCTGCCATGAGTTCTGCCTCACTCAGGTCCAGAAACAATGAAGCTGGCTAACTTTGGTCTGAAACCTCTGAAACCATGAGCCAAAATAAACCTTTTTTCCCTCAAGTTGTTATGTCAGTTGTTTTAGTCACAGAGCTGAAAAGCAGTCTACCACACCTGAGTAACTAAACGAGATTGGATTGAATGGACTGTTCTACCTTGACTTCTTTCAGAATCTCCTGCCTCTATTGTTGCTTTGACTTGGACTCCTGGGGAGCTGAGGAGGGTCAGTGTAGAGATGCCAGCTCCCTGATCAGACACAGTTAATGTAGCAAAATAATCCAATGCTGTACATGCCCACAGTGAAGCTCTTTAACTATTGTTACTTCTTAAGTCCCAGGAATTAAGAAGTCATGAAGGTTCATTTTCTAGAAACTCTATTTGTTTTTCTTATCTGCTCTGTTACCTGTCATCTCCTGTTTCAATGGTTGTTTATTTGTTTGTTTGTTTGTTTCCGTAGTTGTTGGTGTATGATCCCAAAATACTAAACCTTAGTGGGCTGTTTTGGGCAGCACATAGTTCTCATTCATGTGGTCTTGTATATCTGGCTGTCTTTCATTGTGTGCTGCTCATAGAACTTGGGAATTTTGGGGGGCATAGGGTATTAGGGATGAACTTAGGGGCACTTAACCACTGAGCCACACCCCCAGCCCTCTTTTGTATTTTATTTAGAGATAGGGTCTCTCTGAGTTGCTTAGCACCTCACTGTTGCTGAGGCCAGCTTTGAATCCCCCGTCCTCTTGTCTTAGCCTCCCAAGCTGCTGGGATTACAGGCGTGCACCCCCACAACCAGCCAGAATTTGGGAAATTTTAAGACCTGAGATGAAGACACCTGACTCCAGAGATGATTTGTACTTGTTTCCGTCAGTTTGTGTCAGCTAATGTTTACAAATTCCTGAAGGATAGTAATCTTTGGGATTCAGGAATAAGAAATTGAAATTCTTGGTAATTCCCAAATTACAACTGATTTTGTATTAAAAAAAAAAACTTTTCTGCTGTCATATATAAATTTAAAAAATTAATAAAAAAGAAAAAAGAACTCTTCATTTACATGCCTGTAAATAATAATGGTAGTGACCATAATAATCATCAGTGAATGGTTTTACTGTGCTAGGATTACACTAAAATTTTTAGAGACTTTTATACATATATGAAATAAAGGCATGGCTTATTGTTATTATGAACCAAACTATTGTGACAGGATTGTATATTGTAGTACCATGTTAAAATGTTCCACACCTGATAATAGGCTTAAAAAAAAAAAAAAAACTTGATATTTTTAGAGCAGTTTTAGGTTCACAGTAAAATTGAGAGGAAGGTATAGACATATTCCATATCTCACTTCTCCCTATACATATATAACTTCCCCCATTAACAACATTTCTGAAACATGTTTCATGTTTTACTTTTTATCTTTTTTTTTTTTTAAACAGAGAGAGAGAGAGAGAGAGAGAGAGAGAGAGAGAATTTTTTAATATTTATTTTTCAGTTTTCGGTGGACACAACATCTTTGTTTGTATGTGGTGTTGAGGATCGAACCCGGGCTGCACGCATGCCAGGCGAGCGCGCTACCGCTTGAGCCACATCCCCAGCCCCTTACTTTTTATCTTAAAATAATTTTAGACTTATAGGAAAGTTGCATAAATAATAGAGTTCCCATGTACCTTTCACTAGCTTTCCCTAACTTTACCATCTTATGTGTCTATAACATATTTAATAAAATCAGAAAATTAATGATAGTTGACATTTGATCATTTAAAATGTTAAAGGAACATTTAATACAAAATGTCCATTTAAAAGATTACACAATGTATTATATATGTATTGATTATTGATGTATTGAACCACCACATCATACCCCTGTCCTGCCCCGCCCCCCCCTTTTTTTTTGCAGTACTCGGGACTTAACCCAGAGATACTCTGGGTTACATCTCCAGTCCTTTTTATGTTTTATTTTGAGACAGGGTCTTCTTAGATTGCTGAGGCTGACCTTGAACTTGTGATCCTCCTGCCTCAGCCTCCCAAATTTTTGGGAGTACAGGTGTGCACCACTGAACTTGGCTAATATCTCATTAATAATATAATTTTGTATTTGTGTAATTTTGATGTTTTTATGTGTCAGTTAAAAATAAAATTTTAAGTCAAAAAATTTAAGTTCAACATTAAAAAAAATTCCTGATTTAGAAATTCAGCAAAGAATCATGTGTTATAAACATGAGATTATAGCACAAAGATAATTATCTAAAATTTTAATATTAAAATCTCCTTTTTCACACTTTATTTTAGGAGAATTAATTTATTATTACACATCCTATTAGTCAAGCTATTATAACCCATAACCAAAAACAATGAATTTAAAAAATGGTATATACTTGAAAGATTTTTTTTTTCCAGAAAACATTCTATTGTGATTGTTTGACAAACAAATGTGCAAACGGATCTTTTAGCCTTAACAATATGGAGCAATTGTGACATTCAAGATTGCAGCCCAGTGCATGGGATTCCAATAGTTAGGCTGAATGTAAGCTGCCTGTCAGGAAAATGGGACAGGTTTTAATGTTGTATGGTATATTTTATCATGAAATTTTTTTAACCCAAGTTAGGTCATTTATTTATTTTAATAATAGTTTAAATTTACTCATTTGCAGTGTGTGGGACAATAGTCCCTCCTTTCTTGAATTTTGTGATCTTTTTTAGCATACGTGACTGTAGTGGGTGAATGGTTTTCAAGGATAGATCAGGAGTTGGGTGTGGTTGTGCACACCTACAATCCCAGTGACTCAGAGGGCTAAAGCAAGAGGATCCCAAGTTCAAGGCCAGTCTCAGCAACTAAGTGAGACCCCACTTCAAATGTTTAAAAAATTTTAAAAAGCACTGGGATGTAGCTTAGTGGTAAAGCACTCTCTATTCAATCCCCAGCACCATTTTTTAAAAAAAGAAAATCCAAGAAACGATGGAATTACTTTTTTAAAAACACACATTTCCCAGGATAGCAGTAATACCTATTATTTTGTACTAAGGGATTCTCTAACAGCCTACTGATTAAAAAGCTTGCTTTTTGTTTAAAGTGCTTATAAATTCCATATTGAAAATTGTAAGAATAAAAGTAACCAAACTCAGAATATATTTAAAGTTTTTAAAAATTATCACAAATATTTAGTATTTAAAATTACTCTTAAAATAGAATTTTAAATACACAAAATATTAGTTGCCCTGATAGTACTGATCTTTGTTTTGTGACTCATTTCAGACTGAAAAAGTTTTCATTTTACACTGCTGTTGGTTTGGTTGCTGAGTGGTAAGAAGGCATCTCTAGGTAGGGCGTTATGGTGCATTTTGCTTCATTTAATATTACTTTCTATTTTAGCAACGAAAATATTTTGTTTGCTTGTTCCGCCTTTTCCTTTGTCAGTGAAATTTATTATTTTTCCTAATTTACATTTAGTTTCTAATTTTGTATAGGACTATTTCACAACAATATTCATATCTTTGCTTCTTCTGTTAAAATATTTACAGAGCACTGAGGGATGTAGCTCAGTGGTAAGCACTTCCTTGATATGTCTACTGCCTGAGTTCCATCCCCAACATCACAAACAAACAAAAATTTACAGAGAAGGCTGGAAGTGTAGCTCAGAGGTAGAATGTGTGCTTAGCATGTGCAAGGCCTGGATTCAATCCCAGCACCTCCCCCAAAAGTTTGCAAAAATATAACGCATAGCAAATATTAAATACTGAAAAACAATGGGCAAGCATTTTTGGGTAGTATTCAGATGATGGAACATTCATCTAGAACTGCCAGTTTAAGGACTTTGTTTCCAAAACTTGATATCTTGTACCATCACTTACAAGATTTGTAAAGGTCATACTATGCAAATAAGCTTATTAACACTTAATCTATTTGCAAGAATGACTCACTGTTATCAGTGCACAGGGCCATGAACACACTTGCTCATAAATACACATGTAACATGGCAACAGTTGCAAGCAAAACTAACTGATTAGATCTTGCACACCTCTCACCATCCTACACACTCTCATCCTGGGTAAAGGAGGTGTCAATAGCAATTCTTTATTCTCTGTGTTAGTATTTTCTCCTCTTGCTTTCAACTTGACATTAGTGGATTCCTTCAAACCCACAGTGTCTCTACACTTATTCTTGGCCGTTATTCTCACAAAAAACTTAGAATAAGATTTAGAAAAGACAGAACTTTTCCAAAAAATGCAGAAAAGAAATTTCCACATGGAAATATTAATTATTCTCAGCCCAGATCCAACTTACACCAATCCCAAGACTTAATGTGTCTTGTACCTTGGATGTCCAAGGGATCAGGACCCCAGCTGAAGAGGGTTAGTGCAATTTCAGTTTATCCTCAGGAGTCCTCTAGAAACTTAGCTTGTCATAGAGAAGGTCTCCTTTTGGACTCCTCACTTTGCAAAGGCTCTGGGCTTTGAGTTTTGACTCCTTTTCCTCAAAGGGCCATTGAACAAAAGTTCAGATTTTCAGGGACTGGCAAATGCCCTCATATGATGTAGTGTTTGTGGTTATTTACATCTCTTTACATTCTGATTTTCCCTTTGATTTTAGCCTCTACTTCTTTACTTTCTTGTCAGCATGATAGTTTTAAGCAAGTGGGGAGGGGGCTAAATAGTTCCTCTAAATTTCTTAGCTTTTTTTCTATGAGATGGTTAGTCCAAATATTTAGACTTCACTTATTAGAAATTAAAAAGCCAGTGTTTGGCTCTAACTGAGAATTAGGAGTTTTACATTTGGGATTATAATACAGAGTAGGGGTAGAATATTAGATGGTATTGATGGCTGGTGTGTGTTGGGGAGTGAAAATGCTGTTCAGTGTGGGCTGCAGTGTGGGTTTCAGCTCAGTCTTTCATCCATTCAGGAAGTACTCATTTAGTTTTACTGTCCTGCTGAGGGCAGGGTGCATAGCAGTGAGCATTAGGGATATACTTTCTGCCCTCAAGAAGCTTCCAGTGAAATTAGTTATTAATCAACAAACCCATTGATTTTGCAGGCAGTTCCAACATTACAGGTTAGTCCCTCAGACACTTAGGTTTCCCAGCACATCTTACTTTTAGAAGCTCTGGTCAGAACCACCTAGTGTTTCCCTGAGGAAATCTCATTTAACATACCTCAGTCCTTTTCTATCTCTGGGTGAGGTTCACATACTTGAATTTGACAAACAGTCACAATGTGTATTCATTTCTTTATTTAGCAAATGTTTCTTGAGCACATACTGTGAGCCAAATGATGGCTACACATTGATTAGTAAAAACAACATAGTCATAGTATCATTCATATTTGTGTGTCTTGGAAACTCTATTAATCATACTGATGTGGACCTCTGTAGTTAATTATGCCGTCTGTCTTGCTGCCTTTGAATCATGGCCATAGAGTTACTTTCCATGTGGGTCAGTGCCAGGACCCTATTGTTTCTCAATCAGTACAGTGTTTAATAAATTGTGGAGTGAATCACCCTCTCCCACATCAGGAACCTGGCTCCTGAACTTCTCTTCCCAGCCTTTAAGGTAATGCCAAGAGGGAGGTTGGATAGAGATTCCCAGTTATTTTTAATGACATCTTGTAAATCAAATCAGAATATGTTTTTAAGGAAAGAATATTTTCAGCAAGATGTTGGATAGTTCATTAAAAAGAATCAGTCGGGGCTGGAGATGTGGCTCAAGCGGTAGCGCACTCGCCTGGCATGCGTGCGGCCCAAGTTCGATCCTCAGCACCACATACAAACCAAGATGTGTGTCTGCCGAAAATTTTAAAAATGAATATTAAAAAAAAAATTCTCAAAAAAAAATAAAAGATGTATTTCATGGGCTGGGGATGTGACTTAAGCGGTAGCGCGCTCGCCTGGCATGCGTGTGGCCTGGGTTCGATCCTCAACACCACATACAAACAAAGATGTTGTATTCGCCAAAAACTAAAAAATAAATATTAAAAAAATTCTCTCTCTTTCTCTCTCTCTCTCTAAAAAAATAAAATAAAATAAAAATAAAATAAATAAAAAGGGTCAGTAGATTATCAAATTGGAGGATTATTGATAGGGGATCACAACATCTTTACAGAAACCTGATATATAACATTCTAGGCAGATTTATAAAAATTGAAATTGTAGTTTTTCTATATACAAAAGCAATTTGTCATTTTGACGACTCTTTGGAATACCTCAGAATTCTTTCCCAAACTAGCAAGTAGCTAAATCAATTTGGGGTCTTTTAAGATGATAATAATTTATATAAAGGAAATAATATTTTTTTTTTAGTTTGTCATAACATAAAAAAAATAAATAAAAGCACCCTTGACTTGTGCATCTGGTTCAGGGCATTGGCTCAGTACAAATGAGCTCAGTTACTTCTAATGGATTGTATTCCTCATATAAAATAACCACTGTCATCAAAACCTGTTAATAGGCTATGTTAATTCAAAACAGTAACCCATTTTTCCTTTTAGATTTAATACATGTCAAGAAATGTAGCTTAGAATGGCTGAGTTGTAATTGACCCATGAGTCACTGTTCTTAGCAGTTCATGGTATGGCTTTATGAACAATTCCTCAGCCTCAGTTTCAGGCACAGGGGAGAGAGCTGGAGTCATCCAGGCACTCCAAGTGTCAGTTCAGATTTCACTGAGGCTTTGAAGTACACAGTAAAAGAATTTCAGTTAACCTGAGACCTTCAGTCACAAGCATTTATTATTATGAAGAAAAGAAATCTATTATAGAGAAAAGAAATCAGAGAAGACCATCTGGAAAGTGACATTTAAGTGAGAAGGCAGGTGAGAGGGTCTGGAGCCGGCTAAGCTATCTGGGGGGATGAAAGGAGAATTGTTCCAGGAAGATAGGACAGCGAGTATGAGAGTGTGCTTAGTGTTTGAGGAACAGCACAGAGTGCAGGTCAGCCAGAATAGAAAGGGCATGGTCATTCACAATTCACATTAAGAGAAGCTGTCAGAGTGTTTTGAGCAGGGGTAGTATGATCTCACAACTTAACCGAGGCATGCTGGCTGCCATATTGAGAGAAGAGACCCTGGGCAGAGGCAGAGAGACCAGTTAGGAGGCCAGTGCAGCCATTCAGACAGAAGCTCGGACCAGGTTGGTAGCAGCAGGGATGGGAGGTGCTCAGATTGAGATGTACTTTGAGTTAGAGCTGAAGGGACTTACTAGTGGATTAAATGTAAGATATAAAAGAACGAAAAAAGCAAAGGACAACCCTGAGGTTGAGCACCTGGAAGGATAGGAGTTGCCATTAATCAAGGTGGTGAAGGCTACAGGAGGAGCTGGTTGGTGGAGAGGGTCCTAGGGCAGAGTCAGGAGTCAGTTTGATTAAATTGAGTTGCCATAAGGCATCCAGGTTGAAATATTGATTGGGCAGTGTGACACAGCAACCAGAGTTCAGGGGACAGGTTAGGAATGGAGATATGACTTTGGTAATTGAGAGCATGATGAGAAAACTGAGATTTGCTGTTAAGTTTCAGTGATAAGTGGTAAGACTCAGATTCCAATCTGGTTCTGTTTCTTTGTACAGTGTTATGTACAATTTTACTGTATCACACTGTAGGTGCTCAGGGGATCCCAAGGAACTCTTGCCAACTTTCAAACTAACTTATGCCATCATAACATATTTTAATACTCTCTTCTGTTGAAAGCTGCTTGCTAGATTCAATATATTCATGGGCATAAAAGCATTTATGTATGTGTTGATTTTTGTTTAGAGTATTTAATCCTTCCTTGCAGATATAGTCTTTTTTTGGTACTGGGTATTGAACCCAGGAGCACTTAACCAATGAGCCACCCACAACCCTTTTTTAATATTTTATTTAGAGATGGGATCTTGCTGAGTTGCTTAGGGCCTCGCTAAGTTGCTGAGGCTGGTTTTGAACTCTCGATCCTCCTGCTTCAGCTTCCCAAACCGCTAGGATTATAGGGGTGCACCACCATGACTGGTGCAGATATACTTTTAACTGCTAGCTCATCCTGAAGTTTTCCAAAATGTTCCCCCATTCATGCCAGTGATACCCACGAGCTGCTCAGGTTTGTTTCTCGAGTTGAAACTTCCCTTGACTTGTAGCCCCTAAATCCATCTTAAGCTCTAATACTTCCTGAACTCTTCTTACAGTCCTGTCCCATGTAGAACATTCACCCTTAGAATACATCAGATTTCCCCCAAATACCTCTTGTTTTTCTATATTTTAGCCCTTTTATTTCCTTGCACAGCACCCTAGTCTCTTTCTCTGTTTCCATCATCTCTCTTTCCAGCCAGTCCTCCCTTTTCACCAGCACTTAGACTCCTCCTCTATTGGGGAACTTGTCTTTGGATCTCAGGTGCCTTTCTCCTCTCTCATTTCCAGGGGCTGTGGTGCTGTTGTCATTCTAGGAGCAACATTAGCCATGAAGTGGGTTCTTCTTTAAGAACCCCCTCTTACCGCCCCCATTCCTTCTTAGGCTGAGCAGCAGCTGCATTGAACTGAGTAGAAGCCCCCTTCCAAGCCACATCTACAGATTTTTCTTGAATTCCTATTGTGTGCTAGGTAATTTGGGCTATAGGAGAATTTTATCCAGAATCCAGCCCTGGGGCATTCCAGTGTTTAGGAGTGTGGAAGATCAGGGAGATGAGCCAGTAAAGGAGAAGGAGCAGCCAGACAAGGAGAAGGAAAGCAAGTGATTCCGTTACAGCTGAGAGGCCAAGTAAGACGAAGCCTAGAAACGATCATTGAGTTTGGTGACCTTGTCAGAGCAGTTTTACTGAATGGGATGAGAGCCCTATTGGAATGGATTCAAAAGAGAATGAGAGGTAATAAGTAGAGGCATTTAATATTCTACTTGCTCAAAAATCTTTCTCAGAGTTTCACTATAAAAGAAAGCAGAGAAATGGGGTGGTGACTGGAAGGGACATTAGATTAAGGGGCTAGTGGAAGTTTATAAGATGGAAAACATTGCCCTGTGTTCCTAGGCTCCAGGGACTGATCCACTAGGGTGGGTATGTTCAAGATGCATGAGAAAGGGGCCTAACTCTTGGAGCATAGTGTGTGAGGGCCAGCAGGGGTGGGGTGCAGAGAACAGCAGAGAGATGGGCCTGGGAGCAGAACAGAGCTAGTTCCTCCAGATCAGATGGAAGCAGGGAGACAGCTAGGGGACAGATTGGGGTAGCATGGCAGATTTAATATTGAAAAGGTAAAGAGATTAAGTAACTTCTCCAGGATTATATAGGGAGTGAGTGGCAAACTCAGGATTCAAGTCCAGGGCTTTCAAAGTCTGTGGTCTTACTCTCCCAGGGACACTGCCCTCTACCTAGTATCTAGAATGTACAAAATTAATGCTCCAAGCATTGATTCATTAAACATTAAGTACCTACTGTGTATCCCAGCTACAGAGTTGTGCTGGTCCTTGTCCTCCAGGACTTTTCATTACACTAAAAGGAGATGAGCAAATACAATGAACTAAATAGTATAGGTAAAATGAGAAGTATTTGTAGGTTCCCTAGAAAACAGCAAGAACTGCAGGAATGAGAGTATCACTAGGCAGTCTTAGGAAATGAGGAGCTGACCTTCAGCCTGGAGGAACAGCACCAAGTAATTTACAAATGTTCAAGAACTACTGTTCTTGCTAGTTTTTTGATGTCATTTTCAATCTCCTCCATTTCTTCTTTTACTCTTTTTATGCCTCTCCGTCTTTTCTCTCTCTTTCCAAACCTGCTGCCCCATCTTCACTTGTAGACCACATGGCAGGACCTACCCACACTGGGAATCACCACATAGTCACTGGCTGATAACCTGCCCTCTAGTAGCAAATGACAAGCACCCTGGGCAGGATGCTGCTTGGGACTGTTGAAAAGAGCCTTTCCCTTGTGTGAAGAGAATGGGAAAGCTGGGAAAGATTGCATTTCACCAGCAATCCTGGCACCAGGAAAAGGAAAAATTTATTCTCTCCTTCTCTCGGCCACCATTGCTTTGTATAAAGATTTATTACTCAAAAATAGCAACCCGTTCATAGGGTTGTTTAGGATTTTTGTTGTTGTTTGTCTGGTACTAGGACCTGAATCCAGGTATGCATCTTTAAGGCCCTAAAGGTAATAAGACTTAGAAAAGGAGAAGCAGAGAGAGCCCCCATAATATAACCAGCTATTCACTCCGCTTATCTAACAACGATTTCTTTTGGCTCCACACCACCTCTTTTGGATCATTTATAAGTAGTGTTCTTCTTACCTATAATTTAATTCTCTTTTTTAATCCTTTCTCTTCACCAAGTTATTTGGTATATTTTTCTTACCATGTTAGTTTATCAAGATAATAAGTTGCTAAGGAGAATTTTATTATCCATAACAGTTAAGGAAAGACTAGTCTTTGTTTTTAATTGGATTTGGAATAGACCATAAAATTGTAGATTTAAAGTAGCAGAGAAACCATTATCTTCTTCATTTTACACATAAGAAAATGGAAAACCAGAGAAAATAAGCATAGCTCATACTGATAAGCAGAAATTGAACTTCTAGAAGCTGGGTATCCTCATACCTCATCTCATAGGTTCTTTGTAGGTTGTTCTGTTGCTCTATTATAATTCAAGGTTAAAGTTGTCTTTCCAAATAATGTCAGCCTCCTATTGGCTTAGTAAACTAGATCACAGTCTTTATTGGGTTCAGGTGATAGGTGATAGATTACTGAGCCATTCAGTCAGTACTGGACAATGTTCCTGTGTGGGTCTGCATGCTCATGTGTTGATAGTGAGGACTGGGCCTGAATGGGGAGGGGTGGGTAGTAGAGCAGGAGCAGAGACAAGATAGAAGGATAGTGTAGGTGGGGGCCCATCACTTACTACATAGTGATCCTCTTCTGCATTAGACCAGGGTAGGGTTTATTTGTTGGTTTAATTGGTTTGAGGGAGATTAAAGGGTTACTACCTCTAAAGGTAGTTCTCTTTGTCAAGTGTCATGAAGTCAAATGAATCTAGGTTCAAATCATGGCCACACTGTGTACTGTTAATGTGTCTCCCAGACTATTTTTTTTTTTTGTCTGTGGAAAAATAAGAATAATTACGTGCCCACCTTGCGTAATAGTGAAAATCAAAAGGAAATTTTATATCAACTTCGTATCACCAGTCATAGCACATAGTGCTTGCTGGAACATTAGGAACTGTGGCGCTGTCACTGCTGGTGCTGTTGCTGCCGCTGCTGTTGCTGCTGCTGGTTTGGAAGGCACAAGAGAACCTACAGGTGGGTGAAAGTCTTAGGAGGACATCAGAAGTTTTGACATTCTAGAGATTATCACTGTCAGTGTAGAGCCCAGAAGGTGCACACAAGTACTTCAGGTATTGGAAGAAAAGAAAAAAGAAGTTGTGAGGAATAGAGATCTATGGATTATTAAAGCTAGAGGGATCAGACAAGTCACTGAGGCTACTGCCTCATCTTAGGGATAGGTTGGTTGAGTCCCAGAGAGACTACATAGTTTGCAAGTAGCAGAGCAGACGTCTAATTATGGACAAATAGGAATTAGGTGAAGGTTCAAGGAGTCATTTCTGGGTATTCAATAAATGACAACACAGCTTTACAAAGCAGTCTAATTAAAGCCTGTCTCTTGTGGTGTTATTAGCCTATCAGAAACCTTCAAAGACTCTTCATTTTCCCCTGAATAAATCGAATGGCATTCAAATCCCTTGGGATCTGGCCCCTCAGCTTATTTATTTTTCCCACATATACTCTCCTTTAAACCTTATTCGGCACTTCTTACTTCTTCCTGCATAGAAAGTTTCTTGCTTATTCCCAAAAGAACTATTCAGATGCCACCACCTCCACCTCTTTTCCCTTGCCACACCAGGGAATTTGCTTTGTTGTCATGCAGCTTTTGCTTGTCACACAGCATGTACCCCATGTGATATCACTGAATAGTGTGTGGCTCCTGCTGTTGTACAGGGCAGGAGTTAGCTTCACCTTTTTCTCTTCCACAGTGCCTCATGTATAATAGGTATCTATTTAATGTTTGTTGATTTTAATTCAGCATTTTACTACAAGCCTCTACAATTTCTAGCTTCTTCTCCAGTTCCTAAATATTCAGTATGAATTGGATAGGAAGGAAAGCTAGGAAACGAATGGCTTTGATGCTTCTCTGACATGAAAATGTGAAAGCATATATAACTCTCTTCTTCTGGACAAGAGTCTTTATAACACAGAATTACCCACACACCCTAGATGAGTGAAAAAAAGTACCTTTTCCTCCTTCAGTGGGCTGGCTCAGGCAGTGGGAGCCTGAAAGTCTTGTGATTTGAGTGACAGTATCTTGTAATTTGAATCCCATTGAGACAGAACTCTCAAAGGAGGGAGTGTTCATCCTCTAAGTAAAGGAAAGGGAAGAGAAGGGAGTCCTGAAGAGATTCAGAGGCCATGGTTTGGAAAGCTGGACTTGGAGGACAGGGAATGGAGTGCACTTTTGGCTGTACATGCAAGCATTTGTTTATACACCTAGGGGCTTACTAAAGGATTAAAGAGGCAGGCTGATATGTGACCCTAGCTGGGGCTTTCAAGTGGGGCTCTTTCTCTTTCACACTGCTTTTTCTGTAAAACCTTTAGGGTAGCAGAATACTTCTATCTTCAGTACATGAAGCAGCCGAGCCAGTCTGACCGGCTTGAGGGAAACACCAACAGGCCTGCCAACTCCAATCACATGAACTCTGGTTACTAATTATCTTCTGGCCTTTGAGGGAAAGATATTAGCTCACTGATTGGATCTTGAAGTTGAAATGACTTCACATTCTCTCCACGCTCCAACCAGAGCAACAGGAAGAGTGTCTCAGGTGCTTTGGGAGACATTTTAAGCAAGTCAGACCCAGCCTGAGGCTAGACTGCACCTGTTGGTGTTTCAGCCCAGCCAGAGCCCATGGCAAAGAGAAGTAAAACTCTTGTCTGTATTAAATATGAGTGAAACTCTCGCGATTAAAAAAGAAAGAGAAGTGGAGAAGAAAGGGCCCCCGGGCTCCCGCTGGGAATATGAAGATTGCAGGAGTCTCCGGAAGAGGAACCTGAGGGTGCAGGATGGACTTTATGCAGAAAATGGCTTGGACTCCACATACCCGTCCAAGGGGAGGAATCGGCCCTACAGAAAAAGGGACTGTGGATATTGGGATTTTGAGCAGAGTGAACCAAATTACATGGACTATGGGAAAGCAAATGAAATTGGAAAGGACTGTGTGCTCCAAGGAGGATGTGATGATGATTGTAGGAATCCAGAAAATGTGAATTATGAGAATGTAAGGCCTGGGATGAAGGATAATTGGCTTTCAGGAAGCCCAGAGATAATCCGGAAAGCAGGAGGATATGAGAAGACAAATGGCTACATTGATTGTAAGGATCTGAATTATAATCCTGAGAATTTAAAAAGAACTGAACAGTGGGCCAGTTATAGGAATTTGGATGATTCTTTGGGGAATTTATATCAACCTCAAAACTGGTATTTGAGCCTAAGGAATTTTAATTGTAGTCTTGAGGATTATAAAGATACTAACTTGCACTATAGAGATCTCAACAATTTGTATCATGTTCCTAGGTGTTCTATTAATGGTCAGTGTATGGATTTACCAGATTTGAATGTCAATGGAGGTAAAGAATTTGTTAAATACCATGAAGAGGACAGGAATGTTTATCAAAATGATAAAATCTATCCCAACGCAAAAGCTCATACCATGGATCAGGGTAATTCTGATACAGAAAATAAAGGCTATGATACTGTTTTTGCAAACTGTGAGCATAAATCTCTTAATTATAGAGAAAAAGATTCTCTCCATCAAGTAGATAATTTGAAGTATAATGGCATCAACAGACCAGGAAACATGGCACTTAGGGACAGAGGGATCATCCCAGATGGTCTGCAGAATCAATATCCTAGGGGAGAACAAGGAGAAAATCATTTTGGGATTCCTCAGAGCCCTTCATTAGAGAAGGACACCTGGTACTCAGAGGAAGAGAGAACATTAACAGAGACTTGGAGGAGGAATAGTTGCTTCCGCCGTACTGCACCCAGCACCCTGAGGCGCTCAGAGTTTGTGCAGAACAGGAAGAATCCCCAAGGTAGGAACTCAGCCATGCTTCTGACAGGATAAAGGATAAGGCATGAAAATAGATGGGAAAGGTACTTGTACCAGGTCCAGGGAGCTCTGGTGCACTCAAGGAATTTGCCCCCCAAGTTCTTACCTAGTGTATCTTGCATAAGAACAACCTTTGAGATGTGATTCCTATGTGAGGCATTTTATGGAGCAAGAGTATGTGTAGTGCCATAAACGTGCAGTGTGGCTTTCAAAACGAGACACAGATCTCATGGGAACTTTCCTTTACTCTTGGTTTTGTCAACTGTCTCTAATCTGAAACCTCTTTCCATTCGTACCATAATATTTTTGTTTGTCTTGTGGAGACAGCAAGTTCATTGTCAGGGCACCAAGCTGAAATTTATTGTCCTGTCATGCTTCTTTCTCTCAGTCTCTATACTTTTTTAGACATTAGTGGGGGGAAAAAAAAGATTTGACTTCTGTATAGAGTGTTCATTCCTTGGCATTCTGGAGTCTTAAATGATAATGGACACTAAAATTCTGGTGGAATTCAGATCATTTCCATTTTTTATAGTGCTTTGTACATATTAGGTATTCAAATCATTTCATCTCACTGAGACTTTGCTAAGTTATGTGTAAAATAAGAATCTTTGATCATGAACAGATTCTTTCTTGCCATTGTGTTTTCTTAGGTTAAGAAATGAACTTTATTTTTGCTGTATTGTTTTGTAACTTCTGGACTCTTTCCTGAACTTTTTTTTCATATTATGTATTCTCCTCATGCCAAGCAGCCTGTCTGGCTCTGACCAGGTTAGGGGAGTACCAGTCATGACCAGAGGATGAGGTTAATTAGAGCTGGAGAAGGTGGATGATCTGCAATATTTTCACACCCTCCTCCCAAATGGAAACTTTCTCATCTGAGTCTCCTTTGGAAGAGTCTGGCTGGTTAAACTTGTACTAGGGGCTATCAAAGACCAAAAGGGTAAGTCCCAGTATGATCCTGTAACTGCCAGTGGTTTATCTGGTAATCATCCAACATGGGCTCAATTTAACTCCAATTTCCACAGCACCATTCTGGACAAAGCAGGCTCTCTACCTGCAATTACAAAGAAAAAATGAAACCAAACTGACTTTTTTTGAGAGGTTGAGGTATTTAGCAGCTAGTTCATTTTTTTTTTTTTTTTTCCTTCTAAGTGCATTTTCTCTCTGAAATGATAGGGATTGGGTGACTCTAAATTCCTTCCAACTTTAAAAAAAAAAAAATCTGATTCTGTGATTCCCTGTGTTGGTATTTGCATGGTTTCCCTCCCTTTCCCCCACATCTATTCCTTCAGTGGACTTTGCTCCCTCTCTTAAGTTCCTTATTGTATTTAGCCTCCTAACTGTAATCAAGTGTTTCTATTCTGTTTGATTTAACAGAGTCAAGCCCTTCTCGCTGGAGTGTTGTAATGTGCCCTCTGATCTCTCTGAAACCACCTCAGTTCCACCTTACATCATTTCTATTTTTATAGTTGTCTTTCTTTGTATTTGAGAATTTAACTTTTGAAAATATTATTTATATTTGGCACTCCTTTTATGCCTCCCTGATATCCTCTCTGACCAGTAAAAAAAAAAAAATTCATATTTACTAGAAATGCTTCTGCTTTCTAGGTTTCCACCAGCTGTCTTAGAGTACAGTCAGTGGCCCTTACCAAGTATTTCAGAAAGGAAACAAGCATTGGAGTGGTTCTGCTTTGAGTTCAAATATAGGTCTCCCCATTTACTAATGGTGGAACTTTGAGCAAATCACTTAACCTCTCTGAGCTTCAGATTCCTGCCGGTAAAAATGAAAATAATTCCTGTCTCACAGTGAAATAAGAGAAATACAGCACTTCCATGTCTGGAACACAGAAGGTGCTCAGAACTACCATTTCTTTGTGTTTCATCTACCCTCCTCCCTTCTCCTTTACAAGTGGCCCCACCAGACTGTCACTCCATGGTCCCCTGTTCCCTGAGATTCAGACCGATAGTCACAGCTCCCCATTGGACATCTGCCCTTGGACTTGTAAACACATCAACTTTGAGATCCGAATGCAACACTCCATCTCTTTCTTCCTTTCTCCTCTCCATTTTCCCCCACTATACCCCAAACCCATTGGAGAAACAAGGGTCTTAGTGGCTGCTCCCAGGCCAGAAACCAGGTCTTTCCACTTTCCTTCGCCTGACTTTTCAGTTCTTTCTCCTCTGGAGGCCTCTGTTTGGGGTTTGTAGGGCAGGTCTGTTATGATTTTGCCCTTAGGACTAGGTGGTGGACTCCTAGTCCTAGGAGATGGTCCATAATCCTAAGATGGGGCTTTTCTAAGGTTTTAGTGGAAAACTGGAAATGTTGATCAAACCTCCTAACTTGGAGGGTCTCAAATATTAGATCTGTCTTCCCAGCACCTGTTGGTTGCTGACTCTTCTGCTCCAGTTGTTACTTTCTGTTACTGTTCCTTGGAGTCTCATAACATGCATAGTTCAATGCAAGGATCCATGGGGAATTTTTACACAAGTTTTGGGATTCTCCTCTGTGTGGCTTTCCCTTTTCCAGGATTCCCCCTTCATATCTTGCCCCTTCAGAACCCCAGACTTAAATCTCTGGTTCCTCAATCAGGTCAGATTTCCATTTTGGGCTCTATTCTTTATTATTACTTTATTCCCCTATATGCTAAAAGACTAGGGATTATCCTGGGGACAAAATTGAATAAATATGGATCTCATCTAATTTCCTCTTCTTGTGTTTAGTCATGTTTCTCCAGTTTCTGTTTGCTTTTGGTTACTTTTTAATGTCTGCATACAATTATTGTTTTACTCTCTTGTCCAGATTTTTTTTAATAGTTGTCAGTAGAAGAAGTATGGTGAAAGCTGCTCTGCTATTATCAGGCCAAGAGTTGTATTTAAGGTTTTGCACTTGCTACTAACACAAATAGTTGATGGGAGGAGGACTTAGTGTTTCAAATTCCGTGTTATCTATGTTGAATTTAAGTGATATTAGGATATCTGAATGAAAACTCTCTTTCAGAGAGAAATATAAAACTAGAATGCCGGTGAGAGTTGAGGCTAAAGGTTCAACCTTTAGCATCAGAAAGGTTGGAAGGTTGCACCATAGAATCCTCTCATATTATTACTAGAAGGAACCTTATATATTGACAAGTTCAGTGTTTTTTTTTTTTTTTTTTTTTTTTTTCATCTGGTACTGAGGATCAAACTNTATTGATATACAATGTCTAGTTTTTTGTCTTTTTTTTTTTTTTGGGGGGGGGGGCGTTGAACTTAATCACTGAGCTACATCCTCAGCCCTTTTTATGTTTTATTTTGAGACAGAGCCTCACTAAGTTACTGAGGCTGGCTTTGAGCTTGTGATCCTCCTGCCTCAGGCTCCTGAACCACTGGGATTACAGGCATATGCCACTATACCCACCTAAGCTCAGTGTTTTTATAAATAATGAATAACCACCCATGTTTTGGTCTTGAAATGTTTTTAGTGGATTGCAACCATAATTTCTGAAAAAATAAAATATAAGTGAATGTATAAATATTGTATAATGTATCTCATGTAGTAAAAATAAGTAGCAAATCATTTTGTGTATGTGAATGTGTATGTATACATATACATAGCATTTTGTAAATGTATACACACACACACTAGGTCTCAATGTAAAGTGTAGATCACAGTAAAAAATGATTGAGGAACATTTAAATGCAACCTACTTATTTTATAAATGAAGAGAACGCGCAGAGAAACAGAAATGTATATCCAAGGAAACTAAGCCAAGCTTTAGATCAGTGAGAAATCTGAGTCCCTTGACGTCCAGACCAGTGCTTTTGCTGTGTCACCACAATCCAAGCCAGAAAGCACAGCAATGGATTCCTTCTGCATAAATGAACTTAGAAGATCAGAAAGCACTGCAGAGGGATGCAACATTTGACACACAGCAGAGGTGCAAGAAAGGATGTGGCCTGAGAAAAGACCTGCCTTTAGTAGTTGGAGCACAAAGCATGCTATGGGGAGTTTGCAGGGGAGGGAGTGTTGATAAGGAAATTACAGAAATTCCTTAAAAGTTTGGACAGTAATTATAGTGGAATGGCAGATTCCAAGAAAATCTTCTGTTTTGTTTTTCTCCCAAGATAAGAAAAACCTGCAGATTTGAAGGCACTTTGACAACTCAAGAGTTTTTAGGACTGTGATATTCAAGATTTTTTTTTTCATTGTAAATAAGTGAACATGAGATCTCTGTAGAGAGAGTTGGTATTCAAGCTTATTATACCAACATACAGATCCCACATCTCCTTTGAATGCAGTTGAACGGGTGTTTATTAGCTAACATCTGTAGTAAGCATTGGAGGTATCCAGAGAAGCCTACCTTCCCCCACCCCCAGAGGAGTTTGCAGATCTGTTGAAGAAACAAAATGTAAAACTGTGAACAATTAAATAAAGAATAGAAGTACAGACATTAATACATGAACAATCAGAGGGAGAAAGATCAGTTTTTACTTCAGCTTATGGAAAAGACGTCAGACGTTTGAACTTGGCTAAAACTTGAAGGAAAAATTAGGTTGAGATAAGCAGAAGCAAGAACATTCCTAATTGAGGAAACTTTATGAGCAAAGATACAGAGAGATGCAGTGACAATACCTCTCAAGGCGTGTATGGAAGGTGGTGAGAAACACACCAGGGAGAACCAGACTCCTGAAATCTTACAAGCCAAGTGGCAGTGTGGACCCAGCCAAGGAGGAAGTCAGAGCTGACCTGTGCACGCCAGGTCATTCTCGATGATATCATCCCTGGGACTTTCTGAGTAGAGGAGTATCTGGGAGCCGAGCCTAGAGGTGTCCACAATCATGGGCCAGGAGGAGGAGGGAGGCCACATGGGGGAAAAGCATTTGAGAGGTCAGGAGAAAATCAGAATTAAAGAGAAAATGGCCAACATTTTCAACTGCTGTGTGGAATCAAGGATAATGCCAGGGGATTAGTTGAGGTTACTGGTTGACTGAGAAGACAATTTAACTAGAGGAATAAGAATGCAGTGTTAACTGCCAAAGATTTAGAAGAGATCTTGGGAAGTGAGGTCATTGAGAGAGGGCACATAAAGCGCTCTTGCAAGATTTTTTTGCAAAAAGTATGAAAGATGTGACTGCAGCTGAAGGGGGCAGAGCTGAGGAGTTCCCACTTCCTAAAATCAGGATGTCAATGTTTGAAGATGGATGGGTGGATAGGAGGCAAAGGGATGGGGAGTAAATGTGTGGAGGCAAGAAGAAATAAATGTAGGGCCATATTTCTTTAAAAGTTGGGAGTAATTGATGATCTAGAGACAATGATGTACTCTAGAGACCAGCACACTCCAGTCTAGCCATCTCCCATCCAATGCGAAGGCCTTACTTCCTGGGATCATGAGTTATATTCTTTTTTTTTTAATGTTGCTTTTTGTTTTATTTTTTTTCAGCAGACACAACATCTTTGTTTGTATGTGGTGCTGAGGATCAAACCCGGGCCGCACGCATGCCCAGGCGCGCGTGCTACCACTTGAGCCACATCCCCAGCCCATGAGTTATATTCTTAAGTAATTGGGCTGTTTTCTTCCCAAGCTGTTACCTAAATTATTTGTGCATCGTGTTCCATCAACAGAGAATATTGGTATGCAGTGTCTTTTACAGAGTCTCTGTAAAAGGAAGAGGTACCAAGAGAAGGCAAGGAATTGAGGATAAGGAGGTGCAGTCTTAGGTGTGGTCTCTTGTCTGGACCAAGATGTTATGGGGAGCAGAAGGAAGAGGATGAATCAAGGGTAACTTGCAGTATCATGACATGTCCCTGATACTAGAGTTTTTCAATTTGATATGTCCTCTGAAACCAGGAAGCACCCAAGGCCGTGTGTAAAAATTAGGCTGTCAAGCTTCTTGGGTGTGTCAGTGATGGTAGCCACAGCTGGTAGAATGACACTGAGTTCATGTGCCTGGTTCCACAGCAGAGCTGGTTCCACGGGATCAAGAAACCCCTTTCCTCTGGTTGTAAACTTGAGAGGAGGCAAGTTGATGAAATATACATTTGCATTTCATTGAATCTATAACATCATCAATTGAATGACACTGCATAAGATTAATTCATTCTCTTATCATTATAAAGATGGCTAATTAAGCTGTGACATGCTGTAAATTTCAGAGGTGTTAAAATGTGAGGGAAAATGTACATTTTAGCATCTACTGAAATACAAAAATGCCACTGATTACTGCCAACCTATACCAATACTTGGTCAAAAAAAAAGAAAATGTGGAATTCTTCTGGTCCTTTACTCAGTGCTTTGTGGATAGAGGATTCAGTTTCTTCTGCTCTCCAGCGCCCATCCAAGCCACAGACAAAGACTGAAATCTTATTTAGATCAGTGCAGTCCTAAATCCTAACCAGGTGTGGCAAAATAGTAAATAAAAAAGTCTTGGTGTAGTGTTTTCCATCATAATCACAGCACAACAATGCTTGAAACACTGTGATTGCTGCCATTTATTCAATCCAGTTCCTGTGGTAAGTACTAAAAATACTAGGCACACATTAGCTATACTGGATGCTTCAGTGGGGTCTAAATTTCATGAAGGCAGGAAATGAAGGTGGTGTTTCCAGAATCTAATATAGTATGTAGCATATAATAAGTGCCCAATAAATGTGTGTTATCAAGTGGAATATTCAATTTTAGGGCCCAGAACATGCATATCGAAAGCCAACTAGCAGGGATTATTTTGTTTTGCCACTTGAGAAGGGAAGTTTAGAGTACTCCAAGGGCCAGAGAAGCCTTCATGGAGAAGCTGGAACTTGAACCTTAAAGAGGTGAGCAGAATGGATGGAAAAGACAGAGGTAAGCTGGGCTTTCAAGGTCATGAGATCATGAGGAAACCATGTTGTTATAGGTTTTATAACAGCAGCAGTGCCAGTTCTCTGGGCTTGCTGACAGGAGGTGACTAACTGTCTGGGTGAGTCCTAAGAGGCCCCACAAATAATGCTCCTGTGGAACTAATTAGAGGCCAGTGTGCTTGTACTGAATTGAGGGGCTTAAGTGAAGTGAAAGATTGGGAAATCATGTAAGATTCCTGAACGGGAAGGGACCCAAGAGGCCCAACCCCTTTGTCATATGGTGTGGAAACAGCTCTGAGAAAGGGACAGAGCTTGTCCAAGATCACACAGGTAGGAGGGGAGGCAGGGCGAGTGCCCAGGTGGCTTGTCTTGCACGCCAGTGCTGTATTCATTGAACCTTCTCATGCCCCACAAGCAGCTCCACATACATCCCCAGAAACCTAAACCAGGGGAAGCAGGGGTCTTTCCCCACATTCCTTTGGTAATCCACAGACTTTGGTAATCAGATTTTACCATCAAATATTGATCTCTCTTGGAAATATCCTTATTTTAAGAGACTCTCTCGTTTAACCCCACTTGTATTGCTGTTCCTGAAGTCCAGACAGATGAAATGACTTGTCCAAGACTCAAGAAAGCTTTGGAAGGCTTTCTACTTTCTCTATCATTGCCCCATCTCCCAACATTTTGTTGGGGAGCTCTCTACTAAATATGTATACACTTTTATAATTAAAGCTTTAAGCAGGATTATAATTCAACTCATTGTAGGAAGGAAGACAGTTATAAAAGATAGTTGAACTGTTAAAAAAAAAAAGCAAGGAGAAGGAATGAAAGTAAACCATCTAATATAAACTGGAGAAAGTCTGGTTTTACAGAGGATAGAAAAATGGCTAGAGGGTCATGTAGATGAGCACATTTTGAAATCTCACTGAAGTGTTATTATTACTAAAAGGAAATATAATGCAGGAAATGGTCCTGTTCATATGCAGAGGGCATATAACCCAGAATAGGTCTTGACATTTAATGGAAAGCATGGGCTCAGGATACTGGTTTTGAATGTATTGTCTTACTATCTGTGTGGTTGTGGGCAAGTTATTTCTTTCCTCTGTGGCCCATTTCCCATTTGTTAATGAGTACAATAAAACCTTCCCTTGAGAGACTTGGTAAATATAACATCAGGTTGTGTGTATGTGGTGGGTGTATGTATAGGTGTGTGTGTGGGGGGGGCGCTTCATGAAAAATTTTGTTGGCGGACATATACTCAGAATTTGCTTAGTGAACAGTGCTAACTTCTTTATAATACATTATTTTACAGAAACTACCTTTGCCCTATTGATAGTTTTACTTATGCTGCTTAAAACCTCCGTTTTAAGCCTGCCAACGGCATACCTCCTGAGGATTTATGTGTATTTAGTGAATGCTCAGAAATGGTATGTTAGTTGCTCCTAGTATTAAACTCGCTACCATGGCAGCCTACAAAGTTGCAGATTAAACAGCAGATCTGGTTAGCTCCTTAGCTTAGATAAGGGACCTGGAGAAGAAAGGGGGGGGGAGGGGAAGCTTTGAGCTGGGTCTAGAGGAATCCTTCCCAGCAGGGATTTTGCTGGCAGCTACTTGCCTGAATTAGCAGCAGTTTAACTACCAGGAAGATTTTCAGTTACTTCTGAGGTTTAGGGCTGGTGGTCTATAAAGTCTACTGGGAACCCTACAGAAGACAGTGACCAGTGACCATAGCACTCAAAGCTTTACTTAGAGCAGAACAAACTGCTTCCAAACCAAGTGGAGTAGGTGCTAAAGGAAAAGAGTGGGGGGTGGGGGGTAGGGGCTGGCCAGAGTGGTGTGGGAATACGGAAAACCAGGATTTGTGATTCCTCCAGAGGGTCTGGGAGGAGATGAGCAAATTTACAGAGATTGCTGCCTCTCAGGGTTTGCTCAAAAAGATTGCTTCTAGATAGAGTGCTGAGCAGAGGACTGTACTGCTGCTTTGTTTTTGTAAGTTATTTCAACAGTGTTTTGTTACCTATTTTCTTCATCAGTTTAAAGGGATTAGGTTAGGAGAGAAAACTCAGATTATTAAAAAGTGAAGAAAGTTTGAAATGAATGAACAGGAAATTGAAAACTGTTAATGCTAGAATGTTCTCATCTCACAGCAAGTGTCCTTTTTTTCTATTTAATTATTCTTTGTCATATTACATGTTCTCCATAGAAATACTAGAAAAGAGAATAAGTGAAAAGAAGGGAGAAAATCAGAATTTCCACACTTTTCCTTTTCAAATCTGTGCATTTAAAATGTTTCTCTTTTAAAGTGGGTGCAGTGGGGTACATCTGTAATCCTAGCAACTCAGGAGGCAGGACAAGTACGAGGCCAGCCCCAGCAATTTAGTGAGAACTTGTCTCAAATAAAAAGGGTTAGGGATGTAGCTCAGTAGTAAATTGCCTCTTGATTCGATTTCCAGTACTACACACACACACACACACACACACACACACACAAAATCCCCTCTTAGCAAAACTAATTTTTTTGTAAATTGTTTTATATCCTGATTTTTCAACAATAATTATTAGATATAATTTCATATTAATAAATTAAAAAATCTATATCTTAGTAGGTATAATTGTTTTCTACTATATGAATATGCCTTTTTTTTTTTTTAACCCAGGATCCTTTTGAGGAGATTTTGGTTGTTTTCTGTTCAGGTGATTTTTAAAATTTTTAAAAGATTGGTGAATATCCCTGTAGGTACATATTTGGGGCACTTGTTTAATTATTTACGTAGGATAAATTCCTGAAAGTGAAGCCTTGGGTTAAAAGGTTTTGGTGGCTAGGAGTTCGATCAGTGATGGAGTGCTGGTCTAGCATGTGTGAGGCCCTAGGTTCATCCTTAGTACTGGGGGGTGGGGTAAGTGTATGTGTGTTAAGTAGATAAAATACTAAAGTTTATAATCTGCTGACCCATTCCTCTTTATTCTTTTCATTTGGAAATTAAAGGATATGACAAAATAGGCCTTTTACTTGCTTCAATTCACATCATTTTTTTGCCATAAATTATCTGGAACACTATTGGATATTTACTATGTAAATATCTACTATACATTTGACTATCTGAAGGGTTTAAATTTTACATTATACTCAATAGATTTAATAGATACAGTTATATGATGATGCTCAAATACTCCACTGTGCACAGTCTCATGGACTGTGGGTCTAAAGATTATGCTGTGTTTTGGGCTGGGGCTGGGGCTCAGCGGTAGCGCACTTGCCTGGCATGTGTGAGGCACTGGGTTCGATTATTAGCATATTATGTGGAATAAGGGGAAAATCGTTTTTTATATTTGGAGTCTTTGCAAGCCAGATAACTTTATTTGACCTCCTATTTGAAAATTCCTGAGTGTTAATAGGTTTATGGAGCCTGAAGATCACNAAAAAAAAAAAAAAAAAAAAAAAAACCAACAGATTAGGTTGTGTTTTAAAATCCACCCCCCAACCCCCATCACTAACTACCAGATGGCCACCAAAACTCAGAAGTGTAATTCACAGTCATAGTCACAACTCACAGGACTTGGATGCCCAGGAAAAGCACTGGAGGTAAGACAGCTCCTGGCCAAGTGCAGAGACTGGACTGCAGTGGCTCACAGCACTTACTGGGCCAACTTCTTGATTACTCTTCTTGCCTCATCAGCAAAATGGGGACAATAGTAAGATCATTATGAGGAGTAAAAACACCTAATATTCATAAAGTGCCTAGAACAGTTCTTGAGACACACAGTGTCATATAAACATTTCTTTTTTTTTAATATTTATTTTTTAGGTGTAGATGGACACAACACAATGCCTTTATTTTTATGTAGTGCTGAGGATCGAACCCGGGTCCGGCCCATGCTAGGAGAGCGCTCTACTGCTAAGCCACAATCCCAGCCTCATAAACATTTCTTTAAATATATTTTAAAACTAAAAAGAGCTCCATTAGATGGTGGAGGGAAGCAAGCCTCCCTGTAGCTCACCATCCAGTATAGTCAACATTACAAGGTGATAGTGTGATTTTAGAAGCAGTGGGAAGGGCTCTTATCCAAAAGTTGTCTTCTCTCAGATTGCTTAAATTTTCACCAGTAGAGCGGTATTGTAGCCTGACAAATTTTTTAAAAATATCTTGTTCTTTTGTTATATTAAAAATACAGATTGGGGGCTGGAGATGTAGCTCAGTGATAGAGTACCTGACTGGCATGTATGAAGACCTGAGTTCCATCCCCAGCAGGGAAAACAAAAACAAAATATGGTTGAGCTCAGTCTCCATTGACTCCAGCTTCTACCCCCAATCCCAGAGCCTTCCCTGAGGCAAACTCTGTGATGAAATTGGCAGGTTCTCTGACCTTTCTCTGTATACTTACATATTTTACCTATATATAGAAATGTGTATGGAAGTTTGCAATTTTTCTTTTCTTTTTCTCTTTTTCCTTTCCTTTCTTCATTTTCTTACAAAAATGGCAAGTTGTGCGTCTCTCTTCTACCCCAGTTCCTTTAAAGCATAAGTGTTTGCAAGGTGTGAGGGGGCTCCAGTTCCTGTGAATTGCTCCTGGGTTCTGGCTGCCCAGGGTGCCCAACTGAGATCAGCTCATTCCTATGGCCTGAGGGTTAAGGAGCTACAGTAAAAAGTCTGAGGTCTGGCAAAATCCTGGCAAAGTGAGGGAGCTGCCTGGCCAGGGAAAGGGACTGCAGAGATAGGCCTGAGCAGACAAGTGTGCCCACTTCTCAGTGTTGTCTTTCCAGAAGGCGTGGAGTGGCCTTGCAATTCTTCCCCGAAAAGGGCATCCTCTCCAAAACAAGTCTTAGCAAGGAGTAGGAAAATTAAGAGATAATAATCTTGGTTTAAAAATCGGGAGGTGAAATTATGAGGGTTTTAGGAAAGGAAAAACAACCAGGAAGGAGGGCCTTGAGCGCGCAGGGCTCATGGCCAGCTCTGCGACAGCTCAGTCCGATAGGGTGTGAGTCCAGCTCCATCCTTTAGCGCTGACCCCGTGATAGGCCGGGTGCCTAGGGGCGATTCACATGGAAATGAGGGAAGCCCAGGGGACGTGCCCACCCTATTCAAAGGGCCCTGGGGGCTTGAGGAGCATTCTTGAACTCTGGGAAGGTTCTACTCGGTCTGCTGACGCCTGGGACCCACCGTGGGCGCGCAGCCGGCTCTGGGCGCCGCAGGTACCTGCTGGGGCTATGGGAGCCGTGGGAGCCGGCACAAAGAGAGGGGACCCTGAGCCAGGTCCCGGCGGCCTGGGACCTCGCTCGTCCGGAGACGGAGGTTTTGCCTGCCGAAGGCAACCAAATTCCTGGGGCAGGGAAGAGGTTGCTCTTTGAAGTGTGTGTTAGAGCCTCGGGAAGCTGCGAGTTAGCGCACTTCCTTAGACCTGTGGGAAATGAACCTGGGGATGAACCACTAACTTGAGAAGGAATGGCCTTGAGGCGGGAGCTACCACCCAAGGAATTCTCACGAAAGTAAATTCACCACCCAAGGAATTCTCACGAAAGTAAATTAATGCAGACAGCCCCAGCTGCTTAACACCTGCAGGGCCATCCTAGGAAGAAAGTGAGAGCTGGTCTGTGCATTTTATTCAAGATCTGATACCGAGCCTCAGTTTCCTCTATGTGCTTGCAAATCCCCAGATGTTATTGTTCTTAGAGGGAAAAAATTTAGAGTCTATGCACGTGGCATTTTTCTACTCTGAATTTTATCTTAATATGGTGCACACAGCAAATTCTGGCCCATCTTGGGGAAAGGACAAACTTATTACCGTATTTAATTCCCTTAGTGACTCTGCAAAGCCAGTATTATTCTCTTCATTTTACAGATGGGGAAATTGAGGCCCAGAGGTGAACATT
Organism: Marmota marmota marmota; assembly: GCF_001458135.2. Taxonomy (NCBI): domain Eukaryota; kingdom Metazoa; phylum Chordata; class Mammalia; order Rodentia; family Sciuridae; genus Marmota; species Marmota marmota. Next base: position 5,381,019 of record NW_025999999.1, on the reverse strand, counting down.
TCCAGGGGTCCCCAGCTAAGAAGTGGAAAATCCAAGATTCAGGCCTATTCTGACTGTAGCAGACTGAGGGAAAAGGCCATTTCCCCCTCACTTGGTTGTCCCAGAAACTAAATATCTATTTTATTTATTTACTCATGTATGCGTGCATGTGTGCTGGGGATCCAACGCAGGGCCTCACATATGGGAGGCAAGTGCCTAACTACTGAGGTACATCCTCAGCTCACTATACTCTTAGATCAGACTTTTTTATTAGCATATTATGTGGAATAAGGGGAAAATCGTTTTTTATATTTGGAGTCTTTGCAAGCCAGATAACTTTATTTGACCTCCTATTTGAAAATTCCTGAGTGTTAATAGGTTTATGGAGCCTGAAGATCACTGGTCTGTTCTGAAACACCTGGGGTTTTGTTAAATTTGCAAATTCGTCGTGGTTCCCACCCAGATTTGCTGAATGAGATTCTTAGGGGTGATACCTAGGAAACTGCAATTTAGCAAAAACATAGGGGTTTTTAATCACACTAAAGTGTTTTGGGTTTTGTTTTTTAAAGGTTGTTCAAAAGCCTATAAATCACATCTGAAAAAAAAATTGTTGAGAGTTTGAAAGATTTGTTATTTCTTTTTCTTGGTTTTAATGTAAAAAAGAAATTGAACCCTCTGGGTATACTCTGCTTGATGAGTAAGTGCTTGCTGGTACTTTGTGCTTTCAACTACCACAATTAATAGAACTTTGAATCCTGGAAGAGAATATTGACCAGGGAATTATTAAGATTTGAAGCAAATAGGCCCCTGACCTTTTCTAGTGGAGATTCCATGCTAGGGAAGCAAAATGGCGTGTGACTAAGTACATAGGATTTGGATTTAAATATATTTAGCTCGTATTTCCAAAACTGCCATTTACTGGCTGCATAACCTCAGTGGTGCTGGTCAGCTTCTCAAAACCTAGGTTTTTAAATCTATTAAGTAGGAGTAATAATACCTGCTTTAAAGTTTTGGTGTGCACATGAAATGAACTCAAGGATATAGACTGTAAATTCATATGTGGTAGGAATTCAGTACATGCTCTCTCTTTCCAAAACCTTCTAGTCTTGCATTAAAAATGAATTTCTTTTCTAAACTTGTCATATTTGGCACCAAGAACCTATTTCTTTGAAGTTACAAAGAAAATGTAAAACAAGTCCATTAAGAATAAATTTTATGGCACCAGGAGTGTAGCTCACTGAAAACAGCACTTGCCTCGTAAATGCAACACTGTAAAAATAGTGTCTACATCACAATTAATTTAGAACCATATTTTAGCATTGTGATGAAATGAGAGTTACACTTGAAATTATACCATTTATTCTACCAAAAACTAAAAGGATATTTCTTCAAGAAAGATATTTTTCTATTATGTCTGTTTAAACTTTGTTTTGAATATCATGTTTACAGAAAACTGCAATAATACAAAGTCTCCTTTATATTCTTTATTTAAAATCATCAGTATTTAATATTTTGCCATGTTTTTGTTTTTAATTCTTTGTCTTTCCCTTTTTTTTTTCTCCACAGTTATTTGAGAATAAATTGAATGTGTTATGCCTTTAGTATGAGGCTTCAGTACATATTGGTGTGTATTTTGTATGAACATGGGCACTCTCTTGTATGGCCACAGTAGATTTGCCACTTCAGGAAATTTTCAGCTGATGTAGTCGTTATTATTAGCATATTATTCATTTTTTTGTTTGTTTGCTTTGTGATGCTGGGGATTGAACCCAGAGATGCTCTATCACTGAGAGGGACATCCTCAGCCTTTTTAAATTCATTTTGAGACAGGGTCTTGCTCTGTTGCCCAGGCTGGCCTTGTACTTTGCGATCCTCCTGTTTCAGTCTCCCAAGCTGTTGGGATTGCAGGAGTGCACTACCATTGTCCTAGTAGTGTCCTTTGTAGTGACTTTTTTCTTAAAATCAGCATCCAAGATACAGTCAGGATATATTAAGCTGTCATCTCCTTAGCCTTGTTTTGTGGGAACTGTTCCTCAGGGGTATTTGTCTTTAATGACATTGCATTTTGAAGGACACAAATCCTCAATTTGAGTTTGATGTTTCTTCAAGACTTGTGTCAACTCATGCATTTGTGACTGGTATACTGCACAAGGGATATTGTATCGCTTCTAGACATGATGTGGAAGCACATGTGTGTTTGTCCCTTCTTGGTAATACTAGGTCATAGTATTTTCCATTTCTCTATTTTTTTTTCATTTTTATAATTAATATGTAAATTGTAATAAGCAATTTAAAAAACTATGCACATATTCTGATCATCATTCAGCCTCACCAGTAGCACCAGAATTGTCTGTTGGTGGTTTTTTTGTACCTGAACCAAATTTCCTCCTGATTGCAAAATGGTGATTTTCTAACTCCATCATTTCTTCTGCTGTTTGTGAATTGATATTCTACCATAAGATTGTTTTCTCCTCTATTTATTTATGTACTTATCAGTGTGAAATTATGGATTTTTATTATTATTTTTTATTTATTTTATTTTTTGGTACTGGAACACTTAACCACAGAGCCACATTTCTAGCCCTTTTTAGTATTTTACCCACAGACAGGGTCTTGCTGAGTTGTTGAGGCTGGCTTTGAACTTGGGATCCTCCTACCTTAGCCTCCCAAGCCACTGGAATTACAGGCGTATGCCCTGCTATGGATTTTTATTCTGTTCAGTGGATTATATTCTGTTGCTGTGCTGATTTAGGTTCATATTCAGATTGTGCCAGCCTGGGTCAGTGGGAGCCCCTTCCATCACGTCTTCCTTACTTTCTGCCACAGGATATTTCAGGCTCCTCTATAGCATTACCTGCCCCCTCCCTGAAATTAGCCATTTTTCCAAAGAACCCTGTTTCCTTTTAGTGGAGAAGGGATTTTAGAAACCAGAATCTAGCTGCATTCTTTTTTAAATATTAGAATCCCTAAATCCTTAAAGAAGGGTCAATAGGAAAGATTTCTTGAGAATAAAATCTGTGAAAGACACTATAGCTTCCCATAGTGGTTGGAACACTTGTGTTTTTGCTTCTCACAATCATATTCATACTTAAAATTATATTTACTTGCCAAATTTGCAGTTGTTTAAGTGGGTCTTAAGGAATTTGAAGGAACTAAGTGGAGATCATTTCCCTGTTGAATTTTTTCAATTGTTTGTTTTAGTTGTTGATGTGCATTTTAAATGAACAAATGCTGTCCCATCTTCATAAATAACTCATCCTGTACCTCTATGGAACAGGTAATTATAAGAGATAATAACAAGGTACATATTTGTTTACATTTTTAGAATCATGCAGTCTAGTTCTGCAAAAGTTCTTGTAATTAAAAATACCATCAAAGAACTTCATGTTTAGAATATTTTGTGTCTGTCTTCTAGGACATGTGAAGTAACCAAACCTGCTTTGAGTCTTGATTGATGTTTCAACAGGGAGACTCTAAGTTGTTAGGTTTTTTTCCCTAACTTTTGGCTAATGTTGATTCACCATCATAGTGAATGATAAATGACAGGCCCAGCAATTACCAGATCTCAGATGGAGGATTCCTATTTTTTATCTTCCCATTGGCAAGTTGCCATTGTATGTTCCCTATAATATTCTTTTTAATGTGCAGTATTGATGTTTTTATTTTCTAGCTTGGTATTTTTACTGCTGAGGTCAGGGAGAAGGCCTTACAGCTTATTAAGTGAAAACAGTTTCTTTCTTTCTTTCTTTCTTTCCTTTCGATGGGGCTGGGGATGTGGCTCAAGCGGTACGTGCGGCCCGGGTTCGATCCTCAGCACCACATACAAACAAAGATGTTGTGTCCGCCGAAAACTAAAAAAAATAAATATTTTAAAAAAAAAATTCTAGGGATTGAAGCCAAGGATGCTTAAACCATTAAGCCACACCCCCAGCCCCTTTTTATTTTGAGACAGGATCTCACTAAATTGAGGAGGCTGACCTTGAACTTGCAAATCTTTTGTCTGAGCCTCCTGAGCCGCTGAGATTACAGGTGTGCTCCATTATACCTGGCTGAGTATGGTTCTCCATAAGGCCTGCACCCCTTTCCAGCCTCTTTCACAAAGAACTTGTAAATACTGTTTGTCCTCCTGAGTGAGCTGGCTCCTTTTTAGGACAGTCTAGAAATGGTATTGCACAATCAGAATTCTCTGCAGGCATGGCTTGCTAAGCTCTCCATCCATTTGTATTTAGAACTGACACCTTCAGTCAGATTCCCTGATGATTGGCTAACAACAGAGAGAGATTTAACTCTCAAGGAATGCTTCTTCCCAACTTAAGCTGTTGAAGAAGAGTCCTGCTTTCACACTCAGAACTTCTGAACAGTTCTCTTTTCCTTCTAGAAATGACACTCCTCTCCTCTCAGTCTTCTTCCCTGGTGGCTCCTTCTGGATCTGTGTCCACTGAAAACCCAGAGCAGAGGATGTTGGAGAAGAGAGCCAAGGTGGTGGAAGAACTTCTTCAGACAGAAAGAGACTATATTCGGGACCTGGAAATGTGCATTGAGCGGATTATGATTCCCCTGCAGCAGGCACAGGTGGGAACTAATGGATACAATTAGCCTGGCTTTGAATGTTGTCCTCCAAACCTGAAGCATTAGGATGTGGGAGTTCTCACGACAGATTTATTGGGTTTGAAATAAAGTCTCTGATGGCTGTTGCACTATAATTATAGACTAAGGTGATGGTGGGGAAGGAGCAAAGAGTAGTTTGTATTATGACTTTTGATTGCTGTGACACAGTACCTGAGGTAAGCAACTTATAAGGAAGAAGGATTTATTTGGGTTCAGTCTCAGAGGTTTCTGTTCTTGATTAGCTGGCTCCACTGCCCTGGGACCTGTGGTGAGACAAAACATCATGGTGGGGAGAGCATGGTAGAACAGAGCTGCTCACCTCATGGCAGCCAGGAATCAGAGAGAAGAAAAGAAGGGGCCAGGGTCCCAGGATCCCTTTAAAGGGCATGTTCCCAGTGACCTGACTTCCTTCCACTAAGCCCTCCCTCTTAAAGATCCCCCACATCCCAATAGTGCTACAAGCTAGCAATCAGTCCTTTTAACACATGGCTCTCTTGGGGATACTCTACATCCAAACTGAAGCATAGTTGAATTGAGGATAAAGTGTGCCACTAAAGGTTGGAAGTCTCTGTCCTAGAAACTTTTTGGTGAAAGCAAGTAAAGACTATGACCTGGGCAAATTTTGTGTAATCCTTGAAGAGATGTTCCTAATATTAGTGATATGCCATTAATTTCATTTCCATGCATCTTTATACTTTGTTTCCTTTTCTCAGGTACCAAACATCGATTTTGAAGGGCTTTTTGGAAATATGCCAATGGTGATTAAGGTCTCAAAACAATTATTAGCTGCCCTGGAAATCAGCAATGCTGTAGGTATGAGCTCCTGCCATTGTTTCATCGATGGGAGGTGGGGGGTGGGAAGGGGCCTTCCTGGTGCTAAACATTATGCTAGGAATGTGACATGTTACTTATTTAGTTCAGAGGTTACTTGACTGCTGCTTCTCCTTTAACCTCAGCTTGTTTTGAGGTGGTAAAGTATGTTAGTAATAGAAGTTTTAGATGTCATACAGTACGGTGTCTTTCAGACTGATGGTTGTGGCCCAGCCATTGTCCAGAACTGAGTCCCAATGTTCCTAAACTTATCACTGGAATGGGGCAAGGGGTCATGCTGTTGGGTTAGACTAGGCAGCATTTACCCAACTTACCTGGGGAAAAGTGGATATGGGAACAAAATGAGGGCTCTGTCCTCCTGAAGGAAGGGGGAAGTGGCTGAGGAATGTGAAGGACAGTGCAACCTTGTTAATGTTTCTTGAGTGTTTATCACACACTCCGCATCTCAAGATTGTCATACTGGATCTCAGTTCTCTACTCTTGAGTCTTGTTTTACAGATGAGGAAAGTGAAGGAAATTTGCCTGTGTATACATGGCTAGTAATCGATGGGCTGACATTCAGCTCAGGTCTTTGTCTTCCAAGTTCACACCACTAACCTCTGTGTCAGTCATAGAATACAGCTGTATGTCTGTCACTTTATAGAGGAGTAAAGAAACGGCAGCCTGGGGCCTTGCTGCTGGAGGCCAGAGAAAGGAGGAGCCAATGATGAGTTGACTAGAAAGAAGCCACGGTGACCCAGCTTTAATGTAATAATAAAGCATAAGGGCCAATTTATAAGATTTTATAAGTACTATAATTCATTTATTTGAATTATAAAAGCAATGAGAGGGATTAATTATAATCAAGTAATTACTCATTTTTCTTCTAGTTTGTTCTGTTACTTGTTGTCATGTTCAGCTTTCTCTACTAGTCCTAGTTAACCAGCTTCCTAGGGTGACTTTTCTCCTTTAGTCCCATTCACATCAAAGATGACTCAAGACTTTACAGTTTATAGCAAATGGTTTGTTCTTACATAGGATGGACAGCAGGAGCAGGCTGAGGGCCTGGGCCAGATAGAGTCAGGGGTCAGAGGACCGCCTGACCAAGAGGCCCTCCGTTCAGACCCAGCTGAGCCTGGGGATTCTTCCCCCTTCTTCATACCTATGTTCATGACAGGTCAGTTGACAGCTGTTTCTTTCACAAAGGGAGGGTAAGCTGTTCTTGTCAGGGCGAATTGAGGTGTAGGTTTGTGAGAGTTGCACCTGCACTGAGGTGGTCTTGCCTCTGGGAAATCCCCAGGCCAGGCTTCATCACACTGCTGGATGACACTTAGTATTTTTTCTTCTTCCCTTCATTTCTTGTCCTAAGTCAAACAAAGCTCAGGTGGCAGGCTTAGCTGTGTTGAGGCACAGAGGGAGAAGTGGTGGAGAATCGTGGAAATTGAATGGCTTAGCAGCCAGGCCAGGGTGGCCCTGCCTTACAGAGGGGCTGCAGGCAGGGCACATATGTGTGTGGGGGGGGTGAACACTGCAGTGTAGCTTTGGACTGTCACCCCAAAGGCCAGCCAGTTCCTTCAGTGGGGAATGGTAAAGGACAGGATTTGATCATCTGATAAGTGCAGGGTCTGAAAAGGACAAGAAAGGCAAATTAAAGCTTTGTGAAACCATTAGCAAAGGTTTTACAGATTGATATGAATTATATAAGCAATTTTTTAAAAACTTAAGTTTAGTATATTTTTACTTTATTTTTAAGTGTCATTTATGTTAACATGAAACATTCCTTTTTTATTTAAGATATTTTTAAAATTTTTATTCTATGAAATATTCTTAATGTCTTGGGCAAATGTGTTTTTACAAACAGGATAAAAATAGAAAACCATAGTTAATTATCAGCATATTTAAAAATATATGGAAAAAAGATTAGAGATAAATATGGTAAAATAACAAAAGGTGGGAAGATCCGCAGATGGGAAGGAACTCTGAGCTGTAAGGAGAGCTGGGTGTCAGAGCCTGAATAAGGTGAGGAAAGTGTCCAGGCAGGAGATGGCAGCCTGTGTTCTGTGTGGAGTTCATGGAGGGTGAAGATGGTATGTCTGCATTAAAGATGCTTGACACAAAGTGTCCCAGGTTAAGCAAGGTCAGGAGGGCATCCATCCAGCTGTGACCCAAAGCAGGATGTCAGAGCCTGAGCTGGATGAGGAGAGCATCCCTGCAGAAGGCCCCCTGTGGGTGGGTCGGATCCCAGATGAAATGAGGAGGACCTCCACTCAGAAGGCAGCCCATGGCAGAATTAGAAGTATTCTATTCCCAGTACCTAGCACAAAGCAGGCACTGTGGTATGAATGTGGTTTGTCCCCCAAGATTCCTATGTTGAGAGTTTGGTCCCCAGGGTGATGATGTTGGGAGGTGAGATCTTTAAGAAGTGGGGCCTGAAGATAATCTGAAAGGTTTCAGAGGTTCAGTCCACAGTCAGCCAACTCCATCGCTCTGGGCCCAGGTTGAGGCAGAACATTGTGGCAAGAGGACTTGACAGAAGAAAGCTGCTTGCTTCACAGCAGCCAGGAAGCAGAGAGAGAGAGAGAGAGAAATATATTTTTAGTCTACTTTTTATTTTAATACATTTACATAACACAAAATTAGAAAGGTACAAAAACAAAACAAACAAAAAAAGACACCACTTAATGAAAAGCCTCCTCTCTGTTCCCAGCCACCCTGCTCTTCTCAACCAGAAGCCACCAGTTACTAGTGTCCTTAAGTCTCTTCCCAGAGACGGTTTATCACATACCATCAGTTGCACATTTCTCTACCCCAGTTCCTTAGCCCCATTTTTTACAGCCGTTCAAATGGCAGCACATAATGCAGACTGTCCTCTCCACAGTATATCTCCCAGCAGTTTATGTGACCCAGGCTGGGATTTTAAGTTATTTTAAACATTTTTTGGGGGGGTGTTTTACATAATGGCACAGGATACATGTTGTTTTACTATATGTGATCTTTTCTCATGTGTCCTTTTCCATTTTATTTCATTTAAAAAATGCTGATCTTGACTCATTAAGTAGATTTCATGGCCCATTTTTGGATCATGCACCCCTGGAGACTGGAGTGTAGCTCTGCTGGTTGGTGGTGATGTACAGTGAACAGAGGGTGTGACTGATATTAGTCGCCAGCAAGTGAGAGTTCTCAGATGCTGGTCAGGAATGGGATAGAAGGAAGAATGCAGAGGAAAAGGCAGGGAAATCCGGGATGGTGGGAATGAACACACTGGAGGCTCAGGAATTTCAAAGTCGCTCCAAAGATCAAAAAGTAGCAGCCTCACTCTCACTGCTGTGTCTGCTGAGTGCAGGAGGCGGAAGTGAGACTTCAGTGAGACGGGTGGCAGGTGGTAAGGTTGGCAGAAAACAATCCAGTTTCTCTTAGAGAAAGGAGCCATACATCAGGGAATAGATTTAACTTAAAGAAACCGATCTCTTCAAGAACAGGGAGTTCTGTGGGACACAACACAAGAACAAAGGTGACATTATAGAGAATGGGTTGGGGTCCCCTGAGGGAGGGTTATGCTCAGAGTCATGGGGGAAGCAGGAAGTAGGATCATATTTGAAGGAGGAGAACAAGGATGAGGTGTTTTCTTGTGGAGCACTGCAAGCTGAAGGTAGAAGGACGGAGAGTATTGACAGAAGGAACAGGGCAAGAGTAAGAATAATTTTAACAAGCCAGGGAATCAGCACACTCAGGAAGCAGCTATAAAAGAAACTTCTGTGTAGAAGTTTGGTTAGGAACCAGCTCTATATGCCCAACTGGCCATGGACCAGGAGCCTGTGAATAGATTTCAGAGTATATGGATTTGGTTAGAAAAAATTTTTACAAATTTTGAGCTGAAATTTAACATGTATAAAGTGTGAACATAGGAACAACCATGAAGAATTAGCGATATCTGTGACTGTTACCAAATGAGGTCAGGGGTTCATATCACATTAGATTGTTGCAATTATCTTAAAATTTCAGCAACACTTAACTAGAAGCAATGTTTCCTATGTCACTGAAAGTATGGTGATTGTCATGCTGATTGCTGTATTTTTTTTGTTTAATGCTGTATAAAGAAGTACATGTGGGGCCGGGGTTTGTGGCTCAGTGGTAGAGCGCTTGCCTAACATGTGTGAGATACTGGGTTCAATTTTCAGCACCACATATAAATAAAAAAATAAAATAAAGATCCATTGACAACTGAAAAATATTAAAAAAAAAAAAAGAAATACATGTGTTGTTTTACCACAGATTAGGGCTTTTTAAAACATTACAATATAATATAGTATAGCATAATAAATTGCACTTATCCTATGTTTTTAATTTATGCACAAATAAAAGTCAGAAACCACTGTTGTAGAAGGATTTCTTTGTCCTTGTGCAGATTTTCCTGGAGATTGGAGTGTGAGGGGATTCTTATAGGGTTCTGATCACACGCCCACATGAAGGATGCTTATAAATGCCTTACTGTACTTAAATGGACTTCAGGGAATAGCTGTGTGTGGGTTCTAAAAAATAAATACATAAATAAGGTGGTTATCTACATTTTGCTTGGGCTCAGTGCAGTGGTACATGTCTATAATCCTAGCTACTTGGGAAGCTGAGGCAGGAGGATCACAAGTTCAAGGCCAGGCTGGGCAACTTAGTGAAACCCCATCTCAAAATAAAATAGAAAGGGCTGAGGATATAATTCAGTGGTAGAGCACTTCTGGGTTTAATCTGTAGTTCTATAAAATGTTAATTCTGCTTTAAATGATTCCAACTTTAAGCTATTACATGGAAATGTATTAATTTGATGGATTGCCTCCTCAAGTCTTATAACAGGATTTAGCTGATGTTAAAATTTGGTGATACACTTTATGATAACGAGAAGAAAGTTACTGACATTGCTGTATGCCTCTGTGTACTCCAAAGGACCCGTGTTTCTTGACCACCGGGATGAACTTGAGGGAACATACAAGGTCTACTGCCAGAATCATGATGAGGCCATTTCACTGCTGGAAATCTATGAGAAGGATGAGAAGATCCAGAAGCATCTTCAGAACTCCTTGGCAGATCTCAAGTAGGATTTGACCACTTTGCTTCTATTGTTGTTGTAGCAGTCAGCCTATATTTGCCCAGACTTCTTATGAGACCTGTCTGTCATATCTTAAACAGGATCCATTAAATGACCTGCTTGCCCTTTTCTCATTATATACATGGAAATCTTAAAGGTTTCCTGATTGTATTTTTGGCCATTTAAATCACTTGTCCTCTGTACCAAGTATTAAGTCAACATTTTGGGTAGGAAGCAGCCAGGAATTAGAGCACTTACCTAGCATACATAAGGCCCAGGGTTCAATCCCCAGTGTTGGGGAAAATAAAGGAAGATGAAGAAAAAGGAAAAGCAGCACTCAAGAAGATAGTTTGGTCCAAATAAACAAGAACGTATAAGAACTAGGTGTGGTGGCATAACCCTGTAATCCCGGGAACAAGGAGGCTAAGGCAGGAGAATTGCAAATTCAAGGCCAGTTTCAGCAACTTAGTGAGATCCTATCTCAGAATAAAGAATAAAAAAAGCTGAGGATGTGGAGATGTGGCTCAGTGATTAAGTGTGCATAGGTTCAATGCTCAGTATTTAAAAAAAAATAAAAATAAAGAGCATATATGAGAAGACCAAATATACCTTCTTAGATAAGATTTTCCTGGTCTTAGGCAAGTTATAAATGTACAGATAAGTAGATCAAAGTGAAGATAGGGCCTTACTAACTTTAAGAGACTAGATATGCCACCATAGACATTCCTCATTTTCTTTTATCCCATGTAATTTTTTCCCAGTCTGTAGGTAAATTCTAAGAAGAATGAAAAAAATTAATGTCATCTCTCTAATAAGCTCTCTCTCTTTGTCCTCATGCCCGCTGCCCTGTAGGACCCTGTACAGTGAATGGTAAGTGCTCTTGCTACTTGATGTGTGAGCTCATTTTGTTGATTTTTCCTAACCCTTCAAAGGGTGACTTTCTTTTATTTATTTTTATTTTTATTTTATTTGTTCTTTTTACATATACATGACAGCAGAGTGTATTTTGACATATTTTACAAACATTCATACTTCCCATTCTTGTGGTTGTACATGATGTCGAGTTACACTGATCATGTATTCATATATGAACATAGGAAAGTTATGTCCAATTTACTCTATTGTCTTTTCTATTCCCATCCCCCCCTTCATTCCCCTTTTTCTAATTCAATGAACTTCTATTCTTCCCTCCTCCCCCTATTGTGTGTTAGCATCCACACATCAGAGAGAGCATTTGGCCTTTGGTTTTTGGGGATTGGCTTATTTCTCTAGTTCTGTCCATTTATTGGCAGATGCCATAATTTCATTCTTCTTTATGGCTGAGTAATATCCCATTATGTGTATGTACCACATTTTCTTTATCCATTCATTGGATGAAGGGCACCTAGGTTGGCTTCCATAGCTTAGCTATTGTGAATTGAGCTGCTCTAAACATTGATGTCACTGTAGTAAGCTGATTTTATGATTTTATGTTCTTTATGGATAGAAACCTAGAAGTAGACTTCCCTTGCCATATTTTTTCCATAGCACTTTTTATATTTATTTGTTTATTGCCTGTCTAATCCCTACATAGCAGGGACTTTTTTGATCACTGTTAAATTCCCAGTACCTAGAAGAACAGTACTTGGTATTTATCAGATGCCCAATAAGTAATCATAACAAACTTTCAATTAACAATAGACCATGTATACAATGGTGGACCCATATTGTCTGCGACACGGTCTTAGTCTGTGTAAGTGCTCTCTGTAATGTCTGCACAACAACAAAGATCCCTACCAACACGTTTCTTAGAACGTGGGCCAGTCATTGAGCAATGTATTTGTTGAATGAAGGACGCTGGAAAGCAGAATAAAGGGACAGAGCCCTATTCAGGAATAACAGAATCCCGAGACACTGTATTATTGACAACTGACTGAAGTTCTTTTGCCTTCTTTACAGGGGATGCACCAATTATATTAACCTGGGCTCCTTCCTCATCAAACCAGTACAGAGAGTGATGCGCTACCCGCTGCTGCTAATAGAGCTGCTGAATTCCACTCCAGAATCCCACCCAGATAAAATGCCTTTAACCAGCGCAGTCCTTGCTGTCAAAGAAATCAACGTTAACATTAATGAATATAAACGTCGAAAGGACCTGGGTAAGAACAGCTTTACTGCTGAAAAGTTGGTGTGCCCTGTGAGAATGCCTTCCTTCTTGAAAGAATTACTTCAGGGTTGGACAAGGCAGGTGATAGGTGTAATAGGGTTGTGGTAAAGAAAGGGTAGTAGAATTTCGAACAAATGTGATATCCGGGGGAAAAAATAGAGTAATAGTAAGAAAAGCACCTCTGTGGGCCATTGGAAATAAGGTGCCACTGACAAAGCAGCAAGCAGTGAGAGCCTTGACCCCAGACCAGGCAGACTGGACAGGGCTTGCCCAGGAGAGGTCTGCAGCACGCGCCTTTGCTCTGCTCATTTAGGGCGGTTCTCTTCAATCCCTGCTCAGATTGCTCTACACACGTAATTGGAGGTCTTAACTGCCTCCTGTAAACTTGGGACTTTTTAATCTTTTTTTAGAAAAACCTCAATCTGCCTGCCTCCCGGGGTCCCCTCATTCCTGCCCATCACGTTCCCTTCCAGCACCTTACCATCAGTTAACCAGACACCCCTCCTTCTAGATAGAAGAGAAGTAATAGATCCGGTTCATTCCATGCTATCAATACTGAGGCCCTAATCACCATGCTACCGTAGCATGGTGATTGCTGGATTGACTTGTTTTCGTATCCTTGGAGAATCCATAATGTAGTGTAACTGCTAACTAGTTACTAGTTTGTGTAACCTCTGCCCGTCTACTGCTCTCCACACTTTATCTAAAGTTATCTAAAATTGTTCCCTCTTCTACCTCGGTCACATCAACCATATTCATATGTGATGCTGACTGGCTTTGAGAGCTCTCCACCATGGAGCCCTTTCTCTTGGTTCTGTCTCCTGATGTGATGTAGTCTTCGTTTTCTACAACAGTGTCCTTTCTACTCCCATCCAGTCTTTCCCCTGAAATCCTTCTGTTGGTATCTCTAGGCATTTCTGCAGATCGTGCCTGACATACGACACTGTTAATCAGGTAACTAATGTATACCATTTAACTATGTGAGATCACTGGATATAAAGATCTCATTTGTATATGAGACTATAATTTAGTGGAATTATAGGGCTCAAAATTGCTATTACTTTCTGCATTTTATTGCAGAGGAAAATGAGGCTCAAAAAAGTAAAACCACCTCCTTAAGGCCATACCTTGGTTAAGTGACAGAGCCAGGCACCAGATTCAGATATTTCCCTGACTCCAGCTTTTGGTTCTTTCCCTCGTCCCTCTGCCCCTCTCCTCTTCCTCTTGAGCTCTTCTCCCAGCTGCCCACAGCCTCTCTCTGCTGTTCTTCAGGTATTGAATCTGTTCATAAATGATTATTTGGATTAATATTTTGTCTACTCAGCTGTAAGCTCTTTGACAAACACTAGCTCCAGTTTGAGTTGTTATTTCCATCTTATATTAGTTTTGGGGAAAATGTGCATGTTTTCAGGTTGTTAGGTTCATTTAATCAGGCTCAGGAACGTGCTTTTTTGACTGACCGCCTTGACTCGACCCCTAGTGCTCAAGTACCGGAAGGGTGATGAAGATAGCCTCATGGAGAAAATTTCCAAGCTGAACATCCACTCCATTATCAAGAAATCCAACCGAGTCAGCAGTCACCTGAAGCACCTCACTGGCTTTGCTCCCCAGGTGAGATCCCTGCCCCTGAAGGCACAGTGCATCTGACAGCTTTTCAGGGCTCCATGGGGCAGCTGACTGCTGTCAATGGGTACAGTTCCCTTCTTGCTCCCTCCTCTGGTTTTGTAGCCAGTGGAAGCAGGGCCCCTGCAGCTACTGATGAAGTGAATCCAACCCCTCAACCCTCCATTTGTTCCTTGGTGCGCCACTTACAATATACACAAAGGCAAATTAGAAGGCCAGATCAGCTGGCATATAATAATTATTGTGGTTTTTAAAGCCTCTAAGGAACCTGTAATCTCTCTGGGGAGGCAAATCTAAAATTGTAGACATATTAAGCTACAAAGGATTCAAGAGATCACTTAGTTGGATACCCTGTGCTACCAATAAGAACACAAAAGGTAGGAGATTGCATGACTTGAAATGCAGTTTAGCAACAGTGCAGAGAGCAGATCTGAAGTCTCTAGTCTTCATTCTATTATATCAAATATTCAGGATAACAATTAGAAGAAAGTACAAGCCAGAAAATATTCACTTGCTAAGTTTTACACTTATCCCCCAATGTCAGTAATACTTTGAAAAACGAAAATTTCAACAAGTGAGCTTCTTCTTGGCCCAAAAGTTCATCTGAGCTTTAATGGGAGTGGGGCAGGTTTGACCTAGGGAGAGGACAGGGCCTACCAGGCAGGGAGAGCCCCTCAAGAAAAGGCCTTGGGTCAGCAGGTGTGGCAGGGCCAGGGGATGGTGAAGAGGGGAGGCTAGAGATAGGAGGGCCCATGTGTATTTTAGAGGTCTTTCAAGCCACACAGAGGTGTTTAAATTCACTTTAGTATGATTCAGGAGAACATTAAAGTCTTGATATTTATTTGTTTATTTTTTAGTTTTCAGCGGACACAACATCTTTGTTTTTGTATGTGGTGCCGAGGATCGAACCCGGGCCGCACGCATGCCAGGCGAGCGCGCTACCGCTTGAGCCACATCCCCAGCCCAAGTCTTAATATTTAAATGAAAGATGTGCCTAAGAAAGACAATTTTGACAGTAAGATAGACTGAGAGAAGGTCCCAATTTCCTAACAGCACTTGTTTATTTTGAACAGATAAAAGATGAAGTATTTGAAGAAACAGAAAAGAATTTCCGAATGCAAGAAAGATTGATTAAATCTTTTATTCGAGACCTCTCTCTCTACCTCCAGCATATCCGGGTAAGTATCAGCATCGCTCTAGTTAGAAATTCTGTCTACTTTCTTGTTCATGGAGCATATTGTTCAATGAAAGTTAAGAAATCTAGACTCACCATTTTGACATGATGTGCTTATTTTTAGTTGTTGATAGCACCATGTATAAATAAATAAAAGGTCTAAGAATTGAATCCAGTGCCTCACACTTGCCAGGCAAGTGTGCTACCTCTGAGCCCCAGCCCCAAGATGTGCTTTTCATTGGAAAGCCTGTAGGTTATTTAAAAATAATCCAATGTTTACAAGATCAGCACTGTTGCATTAATTTTATTTACTTTTATTGGTACATCATAATTATAAAATAGTAGGATTCTTTACAATATACTCATATGTGCACGTAACATATTTGGTCAGTTTTATTGCCTGGTACCTCCCCTTTCCCTCTTTTCTCTCCCCACTCGTCCCTTTTTTACTCTCTAGCATCCACTTATGAGAGAAAACATAATTTATGACTTCCTGAGTATGGCTTATTTTACTTAACATGGTGTTCTTTAGTTCCATCCATTTTCCTGTAGATGGATGATTTCATTTTTCATGGCTGTATAAAAATGCATTGGGTATATATACCAAATTTTCTTTATCCATCCGTATGTTGATGGGCATCTAGGCTGGATCCATAACTCAGCTATTATGGATTGTGTTGCTATAAAACATGGCTTCTTAGATTGGTGTCATGTAGAAAGGCCTTTCCTATCCCAAGATCAAAAAATATCTCCTGTGCTTTTTTGTGCCATTATTTTAAGTTTAAATCATTGATCTAGCTGGAATTTATTTTAGTTACAAGGTCTGATGTGGGCATCCAGCATTGTTTTCCAGATCTTTCATTTTTTATTGAGTGTGCCCACTGATCTGAAATAACTCCCTTTAGGTTTAAAAAAAAAAAAAATGTAATTAGGTCTAAACTAAGGCTTATAAAACTTTCCAGGACACATTAGCTTAAAGTGAGATTTGACAAGAACAATATTAGGGCAGCTACCAAGTATGTTCCCTTGCCTTACAGATTCTTGGGTTATTGCCCAATTTTGATGAGTCTATAGCAAATTCAAGCCTGAACCCCCAACTTAGAAGGCATTTTCATAGTAATGGATGATAATATTTTGAGGTAGAATAGCCATTCAGTGGACAGCACAATTTGGTTTTGACCACAATGGCAGAAATTGAAGAGAGAACATGTAAAACAATTTTGTCACTTACATAAAATGAAAAGTCCTGCCGAATAATAAAATTAGGTAGATTGGCTGATAGAGAGCCTGGAAGAACTAAAATTCATTGACCATATAATTTGGTATCTATATTGGCATATGGCCTGATATTTGGGGACTTTATAATACTTTTCTAAAAGAAAAAAGGACATCATGTTTTACATTAGTTCTGAATTGAAGAGGAATTAGGAGGATTCCCCCAGCAAAGTACTGGATTTATTTATGGGTATAGATATAGGACAAAAAGACAAAAGAACTAAAAAATATTATAAAATATCAAACCAATGTGTGAGTAATTGATAGGCTTTGATACTGATCAGTTTACTTTGTTTATCCCTGAAATACCCTCATGGAGTTGTTAGTACTTTTAGATTTTGAGTTAATTTAATAGGCATCCCTAAACATAATAAAGAAGGCAAAGCCAGGTATGGGAATGATGACCCACGCTTGTAATCTTAGCAGCTCGGGAGGCTGAGTCAGGAGGATCTCAAGTTTAAAGCTAGCCTCAGCAACTTAGTGAGGCCCTATCTCAAAATATAAGAGGGCTGGGGAGGTGGCTTAGTGGTTAAGCAGCCCTGTATTCAATCCCCAGTACCAAAAAATAAAAAAAATAAGAATTCAGAATGCAAAGCCCAACATTGTGCCAGGCAGTCAAAGAAAACTAGCCTTGGACTCAAACTGTCTTGACTTAGTGGGGAGGGAGATGGAGACAATTAGCAAGCATTCATATTTTTTGCAGCGACAGGAAGAAGCAGAGTGAAAATCATCAGAGGAATTGAAGTCAGAGTAGGGGAAGCAGGACAGAGGGGAGGGGAGGGGAGGTCCGGGCAGTCATTCCTGAGAAGGTGAAGCCGGAGCCAGGACTCCAGGAGGGGAGGTGATTGGTCATCAGTTCTGTAGGAATCATCTTGGTTCTAATTTTTATTTACTTTTTTGGTGAATTAAGAAAGCCTGTCATCTAGAGGGCACAGAAAAACGTTAGGCTCTTTAAACCTCGCCAGTTTTTCTGTAACCAGAAGTCTTAGCTTCTTTGTGTGCCCCATAAATGTTTATAAAATTATGCTCATTTCAAAGTTGAAATAGCATACTAGTGAAGAGAGTTTGCATGATGGAACCCTTTGTTTCAGACTTCTGTACAGGATGAGTGATGAAGGCTAGAAAATTCTGTGTATTCTTGTGTCTCTAACTGGCTCCAGGAATCAGCTTGTGTGAAAGTGGTGGCTGCCGTGAGCATGTGGGACCTGTGCATGGAGAGGGGACACCGCGACCTGGAGCAGTTTGAGAAGGTGCATCGCTACATCAGTGACCAGCTCTTTACAAATTTTGTAAGTGGCTCTATTCAGCCTATTTCTTGTAGCTGGGTCATCTCAAATGTCAGTTCATGCAACAGTTAATTCCGCCCATCAGTTATGTTCATATTAACTTTATATTCAGAATATGACCGAGTTTGGGGGACAGGTAGGGCCTGTGTGTATTCAATGGATTTTTTTTTTTTTGTGATCAAGTTAGTTTCAGAGGGCAAACTAGGAAAGGAAAATTAGGAAATTTAATCTGGCATTACTGGTAATTCTGATTAAAAGATAATTATTTCTAAATATTCCTTTCAAGTTAAAATGTTAACAAGTAGATCTTTATAAAGTATAAGCCATTTTCTGAAGAAAGGGCCAAATTGCTTGGGAACTTCTAAACAGATGTATATGGGATTAATTGCACATCACAGGTACAAAAAAAAAAAAGAATTGGGTGGGGGCTGGAGTTGTGGCTAGTGATGGAGTACTTGCCTGCAATGTGTGAGGCCCTGGGTTTGATCCTCAGCACCATGTAAAAATAAAGAAATAAAATAGAATAAAAGATCCATTGACAACTAAAAAAAGAATTGGGTGGGGTGAGTTTCTTGGAGTTCTCTGCATAGCTGAAGGAAAACAGGGAAGCACACTTGGGAAATTCACAGGTGTTCTAACAGTAAATTACTTTTAATGAGATGCTACTAAGTACCTTTTTATGTTCTTTTATCTGTTTAATACCCTATCCTCAATGTTTGTCCTTCTAAAAAGAAAAGAAAAATCATTTGAAAAGAAAAAACAGATATTACCAAGTAGTTATGTGAAAATTACTCTGCCCCACCCCACCCCCCCAAAAAAAAATCAAGCTGTATGAACAACACATAACAAATGTTATCCAGTAGACTATCAGGTCTCATTTAAAAAAATAAGTTGTAGAGAACACAATACCTTTATTTTATGTGTTTATGAGGATCAAACCCAGTCTCTCACATGTGCTAGGCAGATGCTTTACCACTGAGCCACATCCCCAGCCTATCACATCTCGTTTCTAATGCAAAAATATCCACGTGCAGTTTAGCATGCATCAACTGAGGAGCTAAAGTGGGATTAGCATCCTTTGCAAAAATACCTTGATGTTTGAGAGTTGTTGGTGATGTGTATGCTGAGATTTTATGGAATCTGTTAGTGGGGCCCAGCTGCAGGTCTGCGTGGGGTCAGCTTGTGTCCACTGTGGACAAAGCAGCTGGTACAGGCACGACAATGTCAGCCTCACAGGTGTTTTGGAGACTCGGAAAGAAAGGGTTCTGAACAATGTGCCTTTCTTGTCCCTACAGAAGGAGAGGACAGAGCGGCTTGTCATCTCTCCCTTGAATCAGTTACTGAGCATGTTTACAGGGCCCCACAAGTTGGTACAGAAGCGCTTTGACAAGCTTCTGGACTTCTACAACTGCACAGAACGGGCAGAGAAGTTAAAGGACAAGAAGACCCTGGAGGAGCTCCAGTCTGCCCGGAACAACTACGAGGCCTTGAATGCACAGCTGCTGGACGAGCTGCCCAAGTTCCAGCAGTACGCCCAGGGCCTCTTCACCAACTGCATCCATGGCTACGCCGAAGCCCACTGCGACTTTGTGCAACAGGCGCTGGAACAGTTGCAGCCGCTCCTTTCAGTGAGTCCCTTACCCTCTGTGGGAAAGCCATCTCTGAAGTTCTGGGGCTTTTCTGAGAGCGCACAGTGGGGTTTTTCAAAAGGTTATCCGAACTAGAGGGATTCAGTGTGACGTTCAGTCCAGCCCTTCAGAAATTCTTGATCTCTTGATGGTGCCCTGAATGAAACCTGGGGCTTTTAAAACTTTCTTCATCTTGAGCAATCCCCAGATGTGCTGCCACCCAGGCGGCGCTGCAGAGCACCTCCTCTTATGTTGTCTGCGGTTGGTAGCTCACACCGCAGCTTCCAGTTGGTTCTAAAGAGGCTCTGTTGATCCCAGGGATCTTTCCTCCCTATTCTCTCATTTCCTGTCTCATCTCTTTCCATCGACTCCAGTTACTCAAAGTTGCCGGCAGAGAGGGGAACCTGATCGCTATCTTCCATGAGGAGCACAGCAGGGTTATGCAGCAACTCCAGGTCTTCACCTTCTTCCCAGAGTCTCTCCCAGTTACCAAAAAGCCTTTTGAGAGGAAAACGACAGACCGCCAGTCAGCTCGAAAGCCCCTCCTGGGCCTGGTGAGTATGGACTGAGGTAGCACAGCCTTGGGGTTAAGAGTATGAACTCCAAATGGGCATCGTGGCAAACCCCTGCTATTCCAGCTACTCAGAAGGCTGAGGCAGAAGGATCACAAGTTCAAGGCCAGCTTGGGCAACTTAGTGAGACCCTGTCTCAAAATAACAATTTTTAAAAGGCTGGGGTAGCTCAGCAGTAGAGAGCTTGTCTAGCATGTGTGAGGCCCTGTATTCAATTCCTGGGACGGGGGTGGGGAGAATGGAGTGTGAACTCCAGAGCTGGACCACCTGGGTTCATCAGGATGGATGCTTACCCACTGTCCTTGAGCATGTTGCTTCTGTTCTAGGCCTTAGTTCCTCATCTCTAGACATTGATGATGACTGTACCTACATCATAGGGTTCTCACAGGCTAAAATGAGTTATTGGAAAGCACTTAGAAAATGCCTGGCATGCCGAATGAGGTGGTGCACACCTGTATTCCCAGTGGCTTGGGAGGCTGAGGCAGGAGGATTATGAGTTCAAAGCCAGCCTCAGCAATTTAGCAAGGCTAAGCAACTCAAGGAGGCCCTATCTCTAAATATATAAAAACGTACTGGGAATGTGGCTTAATGGGTTCAATCCCCAGTACCAAAAAAGAAAAGAAAATCCCTAGCATATAATAAGTGTTATGCAAGTATCATATCATCCTCCTCAGTGTTGGTGGACGTGGCTGTGTCTTTATAGGTGATTAGTTTATATTGGGCATCATCTGTCACTGGCTCATGCCTTCATTTTTCCTGAGCATCAGCACTGTGCCTCCTGGTACCTGATAATAGCCATCTGTAGTTTCCTCACACCTGATATGAATGTCAAGCTTGGCTCTTAGTGAAGTATTAATACATTGATTGAAGGGTATATTCTGCTAGGCCTGCCAATTTTTGATTGTGAGTTAGAAAGGTATTTTGGCCAGTTAATCACCAACTGCTTTTATAACTCAGTTCTTCCATATTTTAAACATTAGGGTAAGGAATAACAGATTATATGGGCTCATAATCTAAAAATATGCTGCTATGCCTTTGCTAATGATATTTTTGCTCTTTATAATCCCATAGATTTTTAGATTACCTTAAAAGGGAGAACCAAATTTATTATTACCTTTAGTTTTTCTTTTTATGACTGTTACTTGTTTTTGATGGTAAAGTCAAGATAGAGAAACTCAATTATTTAGATGCATCTAGCAAATTATAAGACAACCCAGTGATATTACTTAGGCATTTTGATTTTTTCTTAACTACAAAGGTGCCAAAGCATTACGAAGAGGCCATGAGTTTTGCCTAGCTACACGGGCTTACTCAGTTATGAAAGCATCTGATGGGGTGGTGAGCGGTTGATGGTTAGTGCCTCCCTTCTCAGACTCTGCAAGATGAGATTAAATATGGCTGCTAGGGTAATGGCCAGGCAGGGCTTCTTGTTGATGTGTCTCTTCTGTTGCCTTTCAGCCAAGTTACATGCTACAGTCAGAAGAACTCAGAGCCTCCCTGCTGGCAAGGTATCCCCCCGAGAAACTCTTCCAGGCAGAACGGAACTTCAATGCTGCTCAGGACTTGGATGTCTCACTTTTGGAAGGTGACCTGGTGGGTGTGATCAAAAAGAAAGACCCCATGGGCAGTCAGAACCGTTGGCTGATTGACAATGGAGGTAAGCATTTTGGATATCAGATGAAAGGAACTAAAGTAGGAAAACAACCCGAAAAGTCCTCTTCAGCTCTGGAGAATGTTCGTGTAGATCGTTACCAAAACAAAACCAACCTGTTTTGGTTCTGTTTTGACAAATTCCAGAAGAGGTTCCGTGACTTATCTTGCAAGATCTTGTCCAGACAGTGGGGCTACCTGGTGGAGCCCTGTTGCAAGCCTCAGGATAAGCTGCCTTCTCCACTTTCTGTAAATTTACCTTTGTGTGTAGATTAGAAACCTGTGGGTTTTGTTTACTTTTAAACTTTTTCTCCCAAAAAAAAAAAAAAAAAATGTTTTCTCCCTATAAACAATTTTACTTTATAACTATTTAGGAAATGACTTTTAAAACAACTCAAGGGGGTGGGGGGGGTTCAGAATTCAAATAAGATTACAAATAATAACATTAGTCTATCATCCTTTTTCCTTGATTCCAAAATCCAAAAAGCTTTGAAAAATAAAAGTATTTTTAGTAACTTTTTGCCAAATTCTGAACAAAGCAATGTGTGACTAATTATAATCCTAGTTTAACATTGTTGCTGTGGAGAGTTTAAGCATTGTGTGCCCTCTCGGACAGGAGGGCAGGCCCTTGTAAAAGTGATCTTATGCTGTACGTGTGCTCTGTGTATTTGAACTCCCGTGAACACCTTTCTACTGAACAATACTCACAGTATCCCAAATCATTTCTTTTTTTTTTTTTTTAAATGGTATTGGGGATTGAACTCAGGGGTGCTCTCTACTATATCCCCAGCCTTTTTTAGTTTTTTATTTTGAGGTAGTGTTTTGTTAAGTTGCTGAGGCTGGCTTCGAACTTGTAATGAGGTCTTGTATGAGGAGCTCCTCAACACAAGGATGGTCTTCAGATCCATCTTTGCCACACGTAGTATTATTGAACATACACTCTGCAGAGTCTTTTCCTTAGCCATGGTCTAGATGATCTACTAAATTCTTTGTATGCCCAGTCTCAAACATGTAGTTTTGTTTTTGGGTTTTTATGTTTTGTTTTGTGTGTGTGTGTGTGTTTGGTACAGGGGTTTTACCCAGGGGCACTTAACCACAGCCACATTCCCAGTCTTTTTTTTTTTTTTTTAATTGCTTAGGGCCTCACTAAGTTGCTGAGGCTGGTTTTGAACTCAGTCCTCCTGCTTCAGCCTCCCAAAAGCTGCTGGAATTATAGGCATGTGCCACCAAGCCCAGCATTTTTTAATTACTAGCCTCTCCATTGTCCACAGGCCTCCTATTACTCCTGTTATAAGATTGTGACAAGAATGAATTGACAGGTAGCCATAGCTTTTCATTCTATCCATGCCCCTTGGATCCTGGGATTGAATATTCTGGTCTGTTTTGTCACTAGGCATCTTATTTTGTTGCTACCATCAACCTAGCTTTTAAACCAGTTTCTCACTGTTGGTTCCCTGCTTTTTGCCTCCCTCTGCCTTCTGCTACATCTGCA
Organism: Marmota marmota marmota; assembly: GCF_001458135.2. NCBI lineage: Eukaryota > Metazoa > Chordata > Mammalia > Rodentia > Sciuridae > Marmota > Marmota marmota. The sequence goes on along the minus strand of NW_025999999.1, from coordinate 5,357,699 downwards.
GTCACCAAAGGCTTTGTGTACAGCTCCTTCTTGAGGCCGTACAATGCTCGACGCTCAGATGCCTCTGTGGGCAGCCACTCCTCCACTGAGTCAGAGCACAGTGGCTCCTCCCCAAGATTCCCACGACAGAATAGCAACAGCACCTTAACCTTCAACCCCAGCAGCATGGCCGTGTCCTTTACATCTGGGTCTTGCCCAAAGCAGCCTCAAGATGCATCTTTGTTGAAGGAGTATGACCAAGGAATTCTCAGTGCATCCTTGAACCTGAGCAGTCCAGAGAGTGGCCTTTCCAGGTGCCCTTCAGATCCAGACCCCACCTGCCAGCCCAGGCCAGGGGACTCTGTCGATGCGGCCAGAGATATAAACCAACCTGCTGCCGCCCTGAGGAGCTGCTGCCGAAGCTCAAGGCATCCAGAGGTGGTTGGTTCCTCTGTACCAGGACGAAATGGGCAAGGTAGAGACCTTGTAAAAGGATGTACACGAGCAGCCCAGGCTCTGGAAGATAGAAATGAAGAGCCAGAGAGCAGTGAGGCAAAGGGCAACCAGGTAAGTTACCCCAGTGGGAGTGGGCACAGGAGACGTGGAGGCAGAAGCCTGCCCAGACCTGGGGGTGATCCGAGAGCCCACAGATCTTACCCAGCTCGCAGGAACCTCTCTGCCTTACCACTGAGACCTTTTGTGATAGCAAAAGGGGTCCAGAGAGCGCCTGAGAACTATCACTGGGCAGTAAAAAGGTGTCCTGATGAAACCTTTTTTCACTCTTTCAGTTCTAAGCTCTTCCAGCTTACTAGTTGTTCTTATGTTGTATAAAGCTTGCTATTTAACCTACTTTTGTTTTTTTGGTTCAAAAAAAAAGTGTTTTATGTGTAGAATTTAGAAATGAAATTCCAGCACTACTTGAGTTTTTTTTCCTATGTTTGTAATGACCTGTCCCTGTCTTGTGAATTTGAGTAGAGCCTTTATATCTTGCACTTTTTAAACGCACTTTTTTTTTTTTTTTAAAGAAAAAAAAAAAAAAAGCTGTTTCAGATTCACAACTGGGAGATCTCTGGTTAAGTTCTTTGATTTTCTTTGAATCTGCCCTGTTCACTATGGGATCCTCCAGCCATGTATCTAAAGTTAAAAATTGAAGATTAAAAATTCAATTCTCTGTCTCACTGGCCACATTTAAGTGTTCAGTAGCCAAATGCAGCTACAGAAACACCCCTACCGCCCACCCCCAGCACGTTCCATGGACAGCACGCTCCATTTCTAACTCACACTCTTCCCCCCCCCGCACAGGTCTATTTTGCTGTCTACACCTTCAAGGCACGAAACCCAAATGAGTTGAGTGTGTCAGCCAATCAGAGACTCAGAATCCTGGAGTTCAAAGATGTCACAGGCAATACAGAGTGGTGGTTAGCTGAAATTAACGGGAAGAAAGGCTATGTCCCATCCAACTATATCCGCAAAGCCGAGTACACCTGATCCTGGTGTGCCTGCCGCTCAACCCTGCTGCCTTGGCTTTCAGTCTGCTGAAAGGTTCTGGTGGGCCGCCAAGAGGCACCTGCGCCCAAGACCCAGGCCCTGCCACATTGCTTAGCCATGACATGGTAGGGCACAAGACAAGTCTTGTTCTCCTTGATTGGGTTGTAAACCTTGATGCTCACTAGAATTTCTAGAGTTTGAAATGGACCCTGGGGCTTGCCAGTGATTCAGTGACCATGAGAAGAGAGGCAAGTGCAGGGGTCGGCCTTTGGAAGTGAGAAATTTCCAGTCAGAAGACCAGTGTTCTGTATATGCAGGAAGCTGTGCTGGCATCGGTTGTAACCTACTGAGTCTGGGGTGGCCCCGTGCTCCACGATCACCTGACCTGAAGCTGTGACTTGGATGAAGTAAAGCCAGGCTCTCTGAGCCCCTTTAGGTTGTGATTCTGCTGGTGGCAAGGAGCTTGTCAGGATTGCACAGAGCCTGGTGTTTCAACGCTTCCGAGACACCTCCAGTGTCTAGCACACATTTTCTGTCTCTCTTCATACACAAATACCCCCAATTTACAAAGCCGCTAAAATACAGTGTTTTATTTCACTGTGTTCCGAAATTGGTTATACAAAACTCAACCGCTTTCTTCTACCAATAAGTATTAAAGGTCTTTATTTTCCTTTCATTTGGAAGTTCCTCCCTTACTAGATGCATCTGTGTATGCCGTCTCGTGGCCACCTCTCCCTGTACTGAGTAACCGATAGAATTCTCTAGAATAACAGGGTCAGAGCTCCAGTCATCCATTAAAAGTATTGGTTCTATATTAATCTCAAACCAGTCAGGCCTGGTGGAAGATTAGGTGCCTTTTTCCTTCAAAGTACACTACCACCATTTGGTTATATCTGCAGATGCAGAAGACAGTCCATGGGACTTAGGAGTCAGGATACACGGTCCCAGAAGTAGCTCATCCTAGATTAGTTTCACCACTAACCTCCATACTTCAGAGACAATATTGAAAGTCAAACAGATTCCAAAGTGCCTGTCAAGACCCCCTGCCCACCCAGTCACAGGAAGATTCTTGCTAATCCCTTACCCTAATAATCTGTCCCTAAAAATCCTGTGTTAGCAGAGCTCCTGTACTTGAGATCTTCCCTAGATACGAAGCCTAGCTTGGAATTTGAAACTGAAATTTGTTTAAGAAAAGGAATTAAAAACAGCCTCACAGCCACTACTCCTCCAACCACACATTTGGCCTTAAAATCCTGGTGAATCAGGAAACCCCATGGACTCCTTGGCCACAGCATCTGCTGGTGTCGGGCAGTAATGCAAGGTCTCCTGTGAAGTGTTTATATTTGGAGATGTCTATATTTAAGTAGTTATTTTCTAAATAAAAGCTTTTCTAATGGCCATGAGTATGTTTTCTTGATTTCCTTCCATATTTAAGCTGAACATTTTTCTCAAGTTTATCTGGTCAAATAGTTCAACAATTTCCGTTGCTGCAGGTGGTTCCCTAAAGCCATCCTTTACTGTCAGCGCTAGCAGGATAGGAAAGCTGAAATCTCCAGCTGAAATCCTAAGGGATGAAATGTTTCTAATATTTCAGGTTTGGGTATACTAGATACAACAGAGATTAACAAGGTCACACAGTAGCAGTTCAGGCAAGGTTGGGGGCAGAGGAGGAGGAGTGGTAGCAGAGAGATTGAGGACAGAAGAGTGTCAACGCAATTGCCTCACTTGCTTTTCTTCCTTACAACCGGGAATTGAACCCAGGAGTCTTGTAAGCTAGACAAGCACTCCACCACTGAGCTGCATCCCCAGCCCTTTTTATTTTTTTGAGACAGGATCTCACTAAATTGGCCAGGCTGACCTTGAACTTGTGATCCTTCTGCCTCAGTCTCCCGAGTAACTGGGATTACTCTGCTCGACATTGATATTGAGCAATAGAAAATGTGACTGCAGGAGCTGGGGATGTGGCTCAAGTGGTAGCGGCGCTTGCCTGGCATGCATGAGGCACTGGGTTTGATTCTCAGCACCACATAAAAATAAAGATATTGTGTCCACCTAAAACCAAAAAATAAAATATATTTTTAAAGAATGTGACTGCATAGGCAGACAAGGAAAGAAGCTTATAAATCATTATAGACCATTCTTTCATTTTATAAGCTAGGAAAGTGGTTGAGGTCATTCTGAATTGCCAAAGTCACACATCAAGATTCTGGTGAGTTTAAATGTGGGTCACAGGCTCTCTGAGTCTTGACACTTAATAGCTGCCTGACTTTTGCAATTGGCCTAACCCACGATTGTTTCCTCATATAGTGTAGAGGTAGTAATACTGTCCACCTCAGAGGGCTGTGGTAAGGAATGAGTGAGTCAACACTGCAGAATGCTAGATCAGGACATCAGCAAGATGATGGGTAGGATTTTCCAGCACTCATCCCCCAGGGAAATGTCAATTTCAACAATTCACCATGCATGAAATGCCTTCTTAAGAGCTAAGGAAACCAGGTTAGATGTCACAGCACCTGGGCATAGTATAGAAATAAAAGATATATTGAAGAGAGTAGGAAGGGCAGTTGTACCTTAACTACACCACCCATCTCAGCCCCAGGCAGCAAGGCATAAAGAGAGACGCCCTCTGGTGGGGGAAAGAGGGAAGTGAGTACAGCATTGCCTCAGACTCCAACCCAGTAAAACCCTACTCCAGGCAGCCCCAGCAGCCCCAGACTGCAGGCTGGTATCTGCAGGTTGATACTCTATACCTATTTGCAGTATAGACAATTGATAGGAGAACATCTGGAAAACACCAAACACTCATGTTTGCTCAAGACTTCATGCCTGCCCATCTTTGCTAGAGGAATAGTAATGGCTTCTGTATCTTTTCTGAACCTGTTGGCTGGAAGCTCTGGGATATGCCATTCCCAGATCTCCAGCTTGGGGAAAGTGTAGACAAGGGCAGGAAAATAATGAGTATGGGAAGCAGTTATGCAGAGGACTTAAACATTGACTCAATTGAACATATCATACAAAGCATGAGGCTGTCCCTCTACCTATACTCTATACTCAATTAAAGCTTTGAGGAAGAGAAACTCAGAATACAGTCCTGCATGAAGAGTGTTTTACCCAGGAGCTGGTTATTACTAGCTGGTGGTCACTCCCACAATATCCTCCCCACCCAAAGCATTCACCATCACACCGCTCTCCAGCTCTGCTGATCTGCCAGAAGACTAGTAATGTGAAAGGATCAGATCAGATGGAGGAAAGCCAAAGAGATCAAGGCCTTCGTGAGCAGCACCATTCTTGACTTTTGTCTCTCTCTGGGCATCAAAACAAATAAACCTTTTACTTAACAAACAAAACTCCCTTCAAGGCAGTGAAGAGTAGTAGAGGCCGTTACTACAAATTTCTTGGGGATGTGGAAGGAGAGGATAACCCTACATGTCTTAAAGTAAAACTTCCTATAAAAATTATTGTCCTGGGCATGGTGGCGCACACCGTAATCCCAGCTATTTGGGAGTCTGAGGCAAGAGGATGGAAAGTTTGAGGCCAACCTAAGCAACTTAGACCCTATCTCAAAATACAAAATTTTAAAAGGGGCTGAGGACATAGCTCAGTGCTACAGCACTTGGCAAACATGTGCGAGGTCCTGGCTTCAGCCCCCAGTACCACTCAAACAACAACAAAAATCCTTCAAACATCTCTTGACCCCAAACTTCGCCTTCATCCAGCATCAGTCTGACTCTTCCTCTTACATTTTCCAATTCAAAATCCCTCTCCACTCAGTTCCCTATTACCAAGCAGATTCTCTTCAGTTTCTCCCCCGCCCCCACCCCCACCATCTCTGCTCCCATTTGTTTTTTAGTTCAGTTTAGTTTTTTGTGTCTACATCTGCCCCAGTTATCCCTAATAACATTGCAACAAAACAAAAGCCTAATGTTCAACCTATGCAAACTCCCTCCAAATATGAGATGGGAGTGATTACAAAGCTATTTTTGTATTCTATATGATGCCAGTGTTCCTTGATCTCAAGGAATATCCCATGGCACACAATATCACATCCTCAAGAGATTCTGAAAATATTCTACAATCAGGATCTCAGAGGTCAAAACATGTTCCACTCAGTAAGCCAGGAAGTGTGTGTTATTATTATTGTATTTCACTCCTCCCAACAATGCCATAAGATAGGTAGAAATGACAAAATTGATGCTCAAAGGATAAGAAATGTGACCAAATTTACCCAGATAGAAATCGCAAAACATAATTTAACCCCCCTACAAAAACAGTTTGAATAACTCTCCACACATGAAAATATCTTCACAAGAACTGAGGAAACCAAGTGAGATTTTATAGCACCTGGATATAACTCAGAAATAAGAAAAAGACACAATGAAGAAGATAAAAAGTCAGTTTACATTACCCATGTCACCCCTTTCCCCAGCCCCAAGCAGCACAGCATGGAGATACCTCTTCTTGGGGAAAAGAATGGGAAGTGAGCACCAAGACTTTGCTTCCAACCACAGCACTAGCACCCATGGAACCAGTGGAGCCCAGGTCTGCCCCCTTTGGACTCAAGATGGCTCCACAGATCCCGGCTGCAGACATGATATGTCATCAGCCCCTTGGATTTAGGTACCGGACCCACCTCAGCACCTGGACAGCCCCCACAGACTCAAGACCCACCCTAGCACCAGGTCAGGCCCTGTGGATTCAGGCTTCAGGCCAGCCCCCATGGATACAGGCTCTGGCCCTCTTGCAGACCCATGCTCCAAAGCTCCCAACATGAATACAACCAACAAGTCCACCCAGTGGATCCAGGATCCAGGCCCCACCCACGGATCCAGGTTCTAGGGCAGGCTGACTGCTGACAGAGATCAAGCTAGACTGCCTGAGGACTCCAGCAGCAAGCTTGTTCATTCGCCATACCAGATGGCCTGCCCAGAAGTTCTGGATGGGCTGACTGGTGAAGGGCTTTCCCAAATAAAGTCAGTCTGCAAAGACTGGGATAGATTTCTACTTCTTCAAATGTGCAGACACCAGTGCATGGCCACAAAGATCAAAAACAATCAGGAACGCATGTTTTCAAAGGAAACCTTTTTCCAATTCAAAATCCCTCTCTACTAGTTTCCTATTGCCAAGCTGATTCATGCAGGAATAGCCTGACATAATACAAAATAATTGTTTTAAAATAATTCAGTGAACTTCAGAAAAATCAGAAAAAAAAATTTTCAGGAAAATGACTAATGATTAATTTAACAGATTGAAAATGTATACACATATGTAAATATTAAAAAAATGAAAGAGGGGATTCAAGACAGCTAAACAGAGACACCCAACACTTTCTAACACTCACTTCCTCCTCCACAAAGAAGAGCCCAAATAATAGGTGTATAGCTGCATTTTTAGGGTAAGTAACCATGGAAGAACACCAAAAATCAGGAAGAAAGAAACCAGAACCTTATAAGATTCAGAGGCTTGAGATAATGGCATACTAAGAGAAGCAAAATACCTTGGTATTTATTTGCCATCTTGTCTCCACAACTGGGGAAGGGGAGTCTCCCCTTTGTAGGGTAAGTGTGAAAGAGAATCTGAGAAACTCTTATCAGTGTGGATGCTGGCAATCTTAGCTACTAGAGTTTCACCTCACCGGCCTGCAGCCCACTTAGATAAATAACCTGAAATCTGCACAGTAGCCTTGATTTGAAAAAGAATTTCCCAACATCTCCCAGCCAGTGAGCTGCCAGGATCATCTTAAGAAGTGAGGTACTGGGCCACTCTAGGGGTCAGAAACACTTTCACGTTCCTGTCTCTGGGATACAGACATTCCACTGCACTGCCTTTAGAGTTGTTGCCTCATGAGCCCAATTTGGCTCAGCAGAGTGAGTGTCATCTAAGTCCACTGGGTGACCTCCATTGTAGGGAACAGGTGTTGCAACACAGAGGAACATGGAGGGTGCCCCCCTTGAGCCAGAAGATTAGAGAGCTTGTCCTCTGAGACTTGGAGTGTGGCCAGCAGCACATGGACTCATACCAGGGCCAAGACCCAAAGCAGAAACTCACACAGTTCCCACCACTTCTTCCCCTTGCGTTGGTGCTCAGAGACTTGCTTCTGACAGGGCAAGGAGGGAATGCTACAGTCACTGCTGCTGCCCTGCCCACAGCATTGTGCTGAGGGAGCCTTAAGCAACTTCATGGCTCTAGCTGTTTCCTGATCCCCAGGCACACAGAGCAAAGAGGGTCCCGAGAGGAACTTTGCCTGGCTTTGGCCAAGGTCCTGCAATCACTATCACTGATATGGCAGAGATAAATAGGACAGTTCCTGCTGCCACCTGACTTATTGGATTCCCACTAATGGTCACCCAAAACCTCGTCTAACTATGCACTGCTGTCAGAACTGGGTGTCAGCACCACAGAACAGGTGCTGTGATTCCTACCACCACTTCCGCCATGTGAAGTCTGGGCCCACACCACTGATTGGTCAAAGGACAAGTGCTTCAGGCCCCCTACCACTATTTGGGCCACCAGTGCCAGAGGACCTTGCTAGTGGCACAACTAGTATCAGTAGTGCCTATGGAAACCACCTTGACTCACAGGGACCTGCTCCCATGGAGGAGCAGCCCACAGAACCCCACACCCACCTGAACTGCTAGACCCAACTTTTGCACAGCCTACAGAGGCAGTGGGTTTCTCCAGATTTGCCATGATATACACTGTGCAAAAGTCAATGATCACAGCCAAAGAAGCTACAGGGAGACTGCGAAGGAGACCAGCTAGAATGAAAGTCAACATTGCATAAGAAATCAATACCCCATGATACATATTCAAGAGAGTTACATGCTAAGAAGACCCCCCCATAAAGGGGGCAGAGATATCTAATCCACCAGATGCATAAATCTCAATAGAAGCACAAGAAATATTAAAAAAATTAGGTAGTGAAAACTTCCAAAAGAGAATAACAACTTTTAAGCAACAGATTCCAAAGAAATTGAAATGGCTGAGATGCTTGATAAAGAATTTAAAAGAATGATTATAAAGAAACTTAATGACATCCACAGGAATATAGATAAACAGTTAAATAAAATTATGAAGACAATGTAGGAAATGAATGATAAATTCAGAAGAGAGAGTTTGAAAGTTTCAAACAGAAATCTTAGAAGTGGAAGACCTCAATAAGTTAAATAAAAATATAATTGAAAACCTTAACAACAGACTAGATCAAGCAGAAGTAAAAATATCTGAACTTGAAGACAGATCTTTTGAAATATTCCAGTGAGACAAGAAAAAAGAAAGAAATGAAGAATGAAGTGAGCATTCAAGATCTTTGACACCACTTTAAAAAAATGTTCATATTCAAGGAATACCTTAAGGAGAGAGAAAAAAGTTGAGGGCATAGAAGTTCAATGAAATAGAAAATTTCCCTAATCTTGGGGAAAATATGGAACTCAGGTACCAGGAAGCTTATAGGATCCCAAATAGATGGGCAGAAAAGATCTTCACTACAGTATATTATAGTTAAACTGTCAAAAGTAAAAGACAAAAATTCTAAAATCCACATGTGAAAAGCAGCAAGTCCCATTTAAGGGTATCCCCTATAAACTAATAGCAGATTTTTCAGCAGGAACCCTATAGGCCAGTAGGAAGTAGAATGTAGTATTCAAGTCCTAAAAGGAAATAACTGCCAACCAAAATTACTATGCCCAGCAAGGTTGTTCTTCAGAAATGAAGAAAAATTAAAGACCTTCCAAGAAAAAAAAAAAAAAAGTATTTATCACAACCAGACCAGCCTTACAAAAGATACTTAAGGGAATCCTACATCCAGAAGAGAAAGATAATTACCACCATGAAAGCATGAGAAAAGCTATGTCCCACTAAAGAGAAGATACACAAAAGAGAAATAGAAAAGAATCAAACATTATCTATACAATAAACCATCAAACTATAAAGATGAACAACAGCAGAACAACAAAGTATTCAAAACAACTAGAAAAAAAAAAAATCAATAGCAGAAGTCCTTACCTATGAATAACAACCTTGAACATAGACAAAGTCTCCAATTAAAAGATATATACTGGGGGATGGTGGAGGATGGGAAAGGCAGCGGAGCACAACAGACACTAGTATGGCAATATGTAAATCAATGGATGTGTAACTGATGTGATTCTGCAATCTGTGTATGGGGTGAAGGTGGGAGTTCATAACCCACTTGAATCAAAGTGTGGAATATGATATGTCAAGAAATTTGTAATGTTTTGAACAACCAACAATAAAAAATTTAAAAAAAAAGATATATACTGACTGAATGAATTTAAAAAAAAAAAAGAAACCAAACAACACATTGCCTATAAGAAACTCACCTCCAAAGAAAAGATGCACAATCTGAAAGTGAAATGATAAAAATACATTCCAAGCAAATGGAACTTAAAAGCTAGTAGGAGTAGCTATTCTTACATCCATCAAGACAAAAACTGTAAGAAGAGACAAAGAAAATCACTATATAAATCGCTATATAATGATGTAGGAGGGCTGGGACTGTAGCTCAGTGGTATAGAACCTGCCTTGCATGTGTGAGGCACTGGGTTCAATCCTCAGACCACATAAATAATAAATAAAGATATCATGTCCAACTACAACTAAAAAATATTTTTTAAAATGATATAGGAATTGATTCAGCAAGAAGATATGACTATAAATCTATATGAACCTAATATTGGAATAACCAATTTTATAAAACCAAACTATTAGACCTAACGGGAAAGAGAGGCTTCAGTACAATAGAGGGGGATTTCAACATTCTCCTTTCATCAATGGACAGATCATTCAGACAAAAAAAGTCAAGAAACAGAGTTAAATAATTGTAAAGATCAAATGGACTTAACTGACATGTACAGCTATTCCACCCAACAGCTACAGAATGCACATTCTTTTCATCAACATGTAGAAAAATTTTTAAATGTTTATTATTTTTAGGTGTAGATGGACACCTATACATTTGTTTTGTCCATTAAAAAAAGTGCTAGAACATTGCCTGACACATGGTAAACTGGAGAGATTCGAGGTTCAAATCTAATATAGACTTGATGAATCTGGTCAAATTCCTGTGAGTTCTTTTAAAGAAAGTGCCTGCATAAGAAAAGAGCTAAATGGTAATAATAGAATTCCAAGGGAGAAAAGCCCAAAGGCAGGGAAAAAAAATCTTTCTTAACTGATTGAGAATGGAAAAAAGCAACACCCTATAAAGAATATGAAATTGAAAAAGTAATGAAATCATTGGCAAAAAGGTGGTAATTGGGATGGGAGCAAGTTTATAAAAAGAAGATGAGTTGTGTTTCAAGTTAGATGTCTTCTGGGCCCTTGCTCCTCAAGATGTAGTCCCCAGACCAGCATTGCCATTGCCATCACCCGAGACCTTGTGGGAAAGGCAGGCCCCAGACCTACCTGCTAAATCAAAAATCTAGCTTAACAAGAGTCCCAACTGATTGGTGTGGAAGTCTGAGAAGCAACTGTCTAGGCGGTTTTGTTTTTTCTTTTCCTGTGGCGCTGGGGATTGAACCCAGAGCCTTATACATGTGAGGCAAGCACTCTACCAACTGAGCTATATCCCCAGCCATGTGTAGGCAGTTTTTAAAATGGAAATTTATAGTGTTGGAGAAGTGGGAGTTACAAAAACCAAAGGAGGACAGGGCATCAGATGTTTCAGACACAATCGAAGGAAATGCCATTGGAGAACGAACACCTCTGCTGTTAGTCAGCTTTCCTCACTGTTACCAAAGTACCTACCAGAACAACTTACAGGAGGAAAAGTATATTTGAGCTCAGAGTTTCAGAGGGTCAATCCATGGCCAGCTGAGGCAGAAATCACGGTGGGAGGGCATGGAGCGGGAGGGCTCTAACCTCATGGTGGCCAGAAATCAGGAAGTGGAGAGACAGGGGCTGCAGGGAGAAGGAACCTTCCAGGGTACATCAGTGACCCACCTCCTCCAGCCACACCCCACCTGCCTAAGTTACACAAGTTAGTCCACTCAAACCAGAAGGGGCTGCTCAGGTTCCAACTCTCATCATCTAATCATTTCACCTCTATTTCTGTACTAAGAGCTTTGGGGGGGCGGGGGCACTGCATATCCAGACCCTAACAGCCTCCACATCCATTTTGCTAGCTTACTTCCTCCCAGGAGTGTCTTCAATTTCGATGGAAACAGTTCTTCAGGTAAACTTCCATCCATGAGTCCTACAACAGGAATTGGTGGTGGGACTCTATCCATAAGATGTAGATTTTTTGCCTCCCTTTCTCTCAGGATTATTGTGAGAATCAAATGAGATGATGTCTGCAAATTTGTGGAAAATGTGAGCTCTAGAGGTACCTGGTTTCCATAAGGGTTGAATATTGTGTCATGGTTTTTTGTTTTGTTTTTGTGGTGCTGAGGATTGAACCCAGGGCCTTGTGCATGGAAGGCAAGCACTCTACCAACTGAGCTACATCCCCAGCTCTGTTTTTATTGATTGTGAAGCTTGGATTCTGTTTACATAGGTTCTACTTCAGAGCCAGGAATACAAACAGACCTTAGAGGAACACAGTTGTCTTCTGAGCTATTTCCCTTGCAGAGCCTCATGTCTGAGGACCAAGAAACCTCAAGATTTAAAAACTTCATTCAAAACCCTCTCTCTAGTCGCTACATGACTCTTTTACAGGACTTTAAGCTCTCCCACATATTAGCACAACATGTTGAAGTGCTTACTGTTTTTTGTTTACAGGGTGTGGCCAGACGCTCAGTGCCAGAGAGAAGGGATCTGCAATCCGTCTGCATTTCACCCTGCCCTCTGGATGTTTTCTGCAATTGTTAGTAAAGATCACTATTAGTGTTTTGCATTTATCAAGAGGGGGCTTTTCCTTCCTCGAATGTGTGAGGCACTAGGTTCAATCCTCAGCACCACATAAAAATAAAGATATTGTGTCCATCTACAATTAAAAAAGGGGGGGGGGAGTTTCCCCAAAACAAACTAAAGCTTTTGCAAACTTCTTAGGGTATCCATGCATTAATCCCATCTAAGGTATGGTTCTCAAGGAGAGAAGCAGATGGAGTGTTTTCCCAGAGGTAACTTTGGTGTGGTGGTGGGAGGGAGTAAACACTCTGGTTAGAGTAGCAGCAATGGGTTCATTTAAGAAATGGGAGCAGGCAGGCTTAGGGGACCCTGCAACACAACTGGAGGGAGAGGGTGGCGGGGGAGCAGAGAGGAGGTCTGCAGACTTAGCAGGACCATGTCACAAAACAATGACTGTGCACTGCCATGCTTAGGTCATTCTAGGACATCCATGAGGAGTCAGACCAAGAATTTCCCACAGCAGTCCCCACTCAGGATCAGAGAGGCTGCTAGTGAGAGGCTCTTAATCAGCCATTGTTGAAATCAATGACTCACTTTGAGAAGAGTTTTCACTACAGTGTTTTAGCTAAGAACCAGAAGAGGCTTCCTCCAAATATGATCAAACTGAATAAGATCTTTACAATTTGATAGAAGCATGTGTGTGTTGGGGGGTTAGCTTGATGTGACGGCAGCCATCTCGAGACATCACCACTATGATGGCCCACGAGTAACCCTGATTGGCTTTCCCTGCACAGTTTCTCAACACGCTATAAATAAACAAAACCACTATAGCAGTATATGGAGATTTCAGACTGAACCCTGGCACCAGGAATGTACCAAACTCTTCCATACTAGCTTGAGATAAAACAGGTGTAACCATTTTGGATGAAGGCACTTTTTTTTTCCCCCCCAAAATGCGGGGCTGAGGATCAAACCCAAGGCCTCACATATCCTAGGCAGGCACTCTACCACTGAGCTCCACCCAGCCCTTGAAGTCACTTTTGTCCTGAGATATATTTTTAGGTATATAGAGATATATCTATATGACCCTACTTTTGATCCAAATTTCAGGAATCCACTCCGTCTTGCTGCTACCCAGGATGGTGTTTCTTAAGTCCCCTGATAGACTCAAGATTGCAGACTGTTTTCCTCTTGTCTATTGTCTCAGAGCATCTTGGGGTGGTTCTCATATGCTGGGACCAGATGTTCTGGAGCAGGATGTCAGGCATGAGCATTGAACTATTTTTTTTTTTTTTTTTGGCAGTACTGGGAATTGAACCCAGACATGGCACATGCTAGCCAAGTGCTCCATCCCTAGCTCCTTTTTAATTTTGAAACAGAGTCTTAATTTGCCCAGGCTGGCCTGGAAGTTGCAATTTTTCTGCTTCAACATCTCGAGTAACTGTGATTACAGGCATGCACTACCACACCCAGAAAAACCAACTTTTAGCTGGGATTAAAAGGCAGAATGACCCTCTTCAAATTTCAACTACAGTAAAATTCAATGAAGATTAATGAATTGTCATTAAACTCACTTCAGTTGAGGAACATTGGCAATTTTGTCAGAGATACTTGGGTTTACCATTATTAGTTTCCTCTTGTTCCTATTATAAATTGCCACAAATTCAGTGGCTTAAAACACAAATGTATTATCTTATGCTTCTGGAGATCAGAAGTTCAAACTCAATCTCAAGGCCAGCACAGTGATGCACGCCTGTAATCCCAGTGACTCGGGAGGCTGAGACAGGAGGATCGTGAGTTCAAAAAGCCAGCCTCAGCAAAAGTGAGGCATTAAGCAACTCAGTGAGACCCTGTCTCTAAATAAAATACAAAATAGGGCTCTGGATGTGGCTCAGTAGTTGAGCCCCTGAGTTCAATCCCTGGTAACTGCCCACCACGCCCCCTCACCCCAGCCCGCCACCAAAACAAAAATCAACCTCAATGGGCTAACATCAAGGTAATTCTTTGTAGAGATTCCATGGGGAATCTGTTTCTTTACCTTCTCTGACTTCTAGAGGCTGTTTGAGTTTCATGGCTTGTAGGCTCCATCTTCAAACGTCTCTCTAACTCAGGGTCCTGGTAGGCAAGTACCCTACTGCTGTGCTACTGGTCCTCTTTTTATAAAGACCCGGTGATTATATTGGACCTGCCTGGATAACCCAGAATACTCACTCACCTCCAGATCCTTAACCTAAACACATCAGCAAAATCCTTTTTGTAATTAGAGGTAACATATCCACAGGTTCTGAGGATTAGAGGTAACATATCCACAGGTTCTGGGCATCCTTGAGGACCATTATTCCATCATAGGTATGGAGCCACATAATGTTTTTTGAGGCAAATAATCTGTTTGAGAATTGAAATATGTCCCATTCCAGACTACACTGGTGACTTTAGAGAAGGGTCAGCAAACTTTTCCCATAAAGGACAGATAGTACACATCTGTTGTGATTCAACTCTGCATTGTAACGTGAAGAGGGCATAGGTAATGGAGACACAAGGAGCATGGCTGTTTCCAATAAAAATTTATTCACAAGAACAGGTGGCAGGCCAAATTTGACCCTTGAGCTATACCCCTATCTTAGACCCAGCTAAAACAAAAGAGTTCTGTTTATCGTTAATGTTGAAGTCAAGTATGCAGGACATTTAGATATTTTGATGAATGAAAATGAAAAATTAGCCAAAATGAACTTGGTTTGCAGATTTGGAATTAATAAATTTTAATTAGGCAACTAGGCAGGTATTTGGGGAACCAGGCCCCAACTTTTCCTGGTATTTTCCAACAATGTGAAACCTTTCAAAAACCAGCTTAGTGTCTCATCTATATAGAAGACTAAGATCCTGCTTCTAGTAGAATATAGATTTTTCTAGCTAAATCCAAACTGCAATAGCTTAGAGATTTAAATATAAATGTTTATAGAATAATATTTGTTAATTTTCAAATAAATTTCTGATCAGTACATATGTGTAATTAAATGTATTCTCATCCTATTGCTAAATGGAATAAATTTCTTCAAATGATGTTTCAAAATTAGTCTACAAAAAATATAGGTATCTTTGGAACATTCTTTCCTGTTTGTGTCAATTTCTCAATGTAGAATTATTTGTCTTTGACTCTATTCCTTCTGAAAAAGGTGGGTGCTGCTCAGCTGGTATGGGTGTCTCTGAGGGACACAATGATATGGGTTCTGTGAATGTTGGAAACACTGAAAACTAATCTGAGCATGGTGGCACACACCTGTAATCCCAGCAGCTCTCTCAGAGGCTGAAGCAGGAGGATCACAAGTTCAAATCCAGCCTCAGCAACGGCAGGTTGCTAAGCAACTCAGTGAGACCCTGTCTCTAAATAAAATACAAAATAGTGCTGGGGATGTGGCTCAGTGGATGAGTTCCCCTGAATTCAATCCCCAGTAGCCCCTGCTGCAAAAAAAAAAAAAAAAAGTCAGCCTCAGCAACTTAGCAAGGCCCTAAGTAACTCAGTGAGACCCTGTTTCTAAAATATATATATTAAAAAAGGGCTGGGGATGAGGCTCCGTGGTTAAGCACCCCTGGGTTCTATCCCCAGTACCAAACAAAACAAAACTGGAAACTAAAATCAGTGTTGTTGCTTGGATGAGCTGCTGTGACTGAAACATTGCTGGAAGGATGCTGATGGAAACAGAACAAGCAAGGAAGAAACAAGCCCCTGCCTCAGGCAACGTTGCATCCAGCCTCTCGGCAGCACCTCCTGTCTTTGGAACCTAATAGGAAAGGTGACAAAGCAGAAATGGGATTTGCAAGTCTCAGCCCCAGCATCACAAGGCAGAGCCTGGAAGGTTAGGTTTGAAAGTGAGAGGCAATAATTTAATAAGAAACAGAGGCCTAAAACACTAGAATTCCCAGTACCCAGATGAATCTGGAAGATCGCAGAAAGAGACCAAAAAAATCAGTGAAGATATGGTAGCATTTTGGAGGGAGGTATGGTTCTAGGTGGTTATCTAAAGTTGTCCCTGAAACTGATGAGCTGAAACAAAACTTGTGAGAAGTATTAACTTAGACCACAATGTAATGGGATGTTTATTTAAATAAAAATATATTTTATTTGTATTAAATTGCTCTTTATAAAAAGTTTTGGGCAATGCCAGAAATTTAGTAAATGCTGAATAGTGATAATTGTTCATCTTTGAAGTTCTCTGGTGATCAGGATACAAAGATCAGCCTGGGCCATTTTGTTAGGCAATAACTGAGAAGGTATCAGGGCTCCTCTAAGCTCTGCTTTCATCCTGGTACTTTACCACTGTTGCATTTCTCAGTTTCTTTGGTGGTTAGCTCTCAGCAGGTGTGAACTGTTCTTCTGTTTTTCAACCGTCCTCTTGTTTCACTCCAATTGTTCTATATCTAGAAACATTTTTTAAAATTGGAAATGTGTCTGGAAGAATAAAGTCTTGGAGGAAATCAAAGAAACTTATTTTTTGAAAATCTAATGAGCAGAGAGAATAGATGGCAGAAACAATGGTTAGTTACCTGGCAGTGAAAAGGAAAGAAGAGTTGAGAAAGAAAGATAAGGGAGATGATGATGATGATATTGTTGGATTAAAAGAGCAACAGACTGAAAAAAAAAAAATAGGAAACAAAGGAACCAAGATCTCTAACTGGGATAAAGGACACAACCCAGCTCTGACAGTTTTAGAGGTAGTGTATTGTATTAATGTTAAAATGCCTTTTCCCTCCCACAAATAGGATGCATCTTATAAACAAGGAAAGCCTGAGCTTAACTGGCAGTATTCTTTCTTAGTGGTTCATAGAAGAATGGGTATTTTACAATTGATGGAATTGAGATTAAAATATACTCATCTGAAGAGCTACTGTTCATGTAGGTAAGCAGGAATTAAAATGCTACCTTTTTTTCATATTTTATTGGTGCCTTTGAAAAATAGGTAACAATTGTGGAATATTTATAATATACCAAATCTACTTTGCAGAATTAGAGAAGGGATTATCCTTGAATAATCTCCTCAGTGAACATTTCAGTATTTTCATGTTGATCACCATCTGTGCTGATTCAAAATCTAATTCACGTGGCTATGTGTAGGAGGATAATACAAACTTATCATCCCTTTAGAGGGGGAAAGGACAGCTGCTACTCTTATATATATATTGGGGACAACAGATGCATTCCATAACC
This sequence comes from Marmota marmota marmota, assembly GCF_001458135.2. Classification (NCBI taxonomy): domain Eukaryota; kingdom Metazoa; phylum Chordata; class Mammalia; order Rodentia; family Sciuridae; genus Marmota; species Marmota marmota. Next base: position 5,340,226 of record NW_025999999.1, on the reverse strand, counting down.
ATCTGTGGTTACTCTAGCTATGTACCCTTCCTTTAGGAAGTTTAATACTCTGAGTACCTCACCAAGGAACAGGGAAATGCTAGATAAATCAAAATCTTTGTAACTACGTCACTGCAATGGAAGTAAGGAATAAAATGAACCTAAAAAAAAAAATATGACACAAAACACCCTGGAAGGAAAGGATGGGTGAAGCCTAGCTGTCTTTCCAAACCTGGAGATATCGAACTCTTAATTTGCTAGTAGCACAGAATGCCAAAGTAAGAGAAAAAGCCAATGTCTGCCAAGAAGGAGACCAGAACAGGGTCCCCTCTGATAAACTCGAGTCTTGAAAGGACTATGCCTGCAACATACAAGTAAATAAGGGACAATTCCCACCACACAAAACACGGAGGAGTCCACAACCACCCACACCTATCTGCAAAGTGTCACTGTGCCCCTCACTTGAGATTTGCAAATCACAAGCTGGCTTTTATACAGGATTGTGCTTTGAAGTTGCACTAACTGCACAGCATCAAGCCTCTTAAGTGAGAATGTAGTCCAAAGAGGTTTTGAGTGATGTTCTAGGTGGTTGGCAGAAGGTTTTTATAAAACCTCTTAGGAAGAACTCAGTTTCAATTCAGGCCTCAGAGACTGTCCCCATATCAAGTTCTAAATGGAGTGAGAAGCTTACAGTAAAAATTCAAAAGACATACAAGGGAATAAAACACTATAGTTAAAAATTAAAGCTGGGCGCAGTGGTGCATGCCTATAATCCCAGCAGCTCGGGAAGCTGAGGAAGGAAGATGGCAAGTTCAAAGTCAGCTTCAGTAACTTAGTGAGACCCTGTCCCAAAATAAAAAATAAAAAGAGCTGGGGATGTGGCTCAGTGGTAAAGGACCCCTGGGTTCAATTTCTGGTTAAAAAAAAAAAAAAAACATTAACAGAATCAAGAGATGGCAAATCATCCAGATATTGGAATTATCAGGCACAGCATTTAAAAAGTATTTTTTAAATATTTATTTTATCTATTTATTTTTATATGGAGCTGAGGATCAAACCCAGTGCCTCACACATGAGGCAAGCGCTCTACCACTGAGCCACAACCCCAGCCCCATGGCACAGCATTTTAAAAAACTATATAGGAAGAAATTCAATGCCCCAGAAACAAGTGAAAAGATATCCAACCTCAAGAGTAACAAAGGAAATGCAAATTAAATCCTTGATGAAATACCAATTCATACTTGTCAGATTGACAAAAAAAAGTTTTAGATTGACATTCCCAGTTTGGCAATACCTCATATGTGCATGGAAACGTGCATAGCTTCCATTTCTAGATTTTACCCTAGAGAAATTCTGATGCGTGTAATCCAGATGTGGACCAGAATGTTCATAGCAGTGTTATTCATAAGAGAAAGAAAATAAACTGGAAATAACTCTAATGCTTACTCATATTAAAATGAATAAATGTGGTGTGTTCACACAATGCTGTGCTACAAAAGAGCAGTGCAAATGAATGAACCTGTTGGCATCAACATGAAAAAACTGCAAATATATTATTGAAAAAAAAAGAAGTCATATGAGAATACATGAAATATGAGTCCATTTATATAAGATAAAAAGGTGAACATTGTTTAAAGATACATACAATCTTGATAAAATGAAAGGCAAGGAATAATTATCATGAAGTTCAGGCCAGTGGTTGACTGGGAGGGATGGGAGCAAGGACTTATAACGAAGGCAGGGCAACTGAGGGGTCTCTAAAGTACCTGGTAATTCATTTTCTTAATCTGGGTAGTGGTTACAAAGGTGTTCACTTATCATTCTTCTTTAAAATATACATTTTTACTCAGGAGTCTGAGACAGGGGGATTGCTTGAGTCTAAGAGTTCATGCCAACCTGGGCAACATAATGAGACCCAATAACGACAACAAAAAATATATTTTATACACAGTTTTGCATATGACATATTTCACACACACACAAAAAAAGTAAATAAGGAATTCTCCTTACAGTCCTTCTTTAACCATGGAACGTGCTGCTAAAATGCTGTGCTGTTCACATTCTCAATGCCAGCTTCTTTAGCCATAGAATAAAAGGGGCCGTAGTTTTCCAGCAGTTCTTCTGGACTGCCATACTCCACAATCTTCCCATCATCTAGGACCATTATCCTGAAACAAAGAGGAAAGAAATAAAAGCCTTAGAAAGTACCATCTCAAGCTGAATGATGGCACACACCTGTAATCCCAGCAGCTTGGGAGATTGAGGCAGGAGGATTGTGAGTTCAAAGCCAGCCTCAGCAAAAATGAGGTGCTAAGCAACTCAGTGAGACCCTGTCTCTAAATAAAATACAAAATAGGGCTGGGGATGTGGCTCAGTGGTTGAGCACCTCTGGGTTCAATCCCCTGTACCAAAAAAGAAAAAGAAAGTAGCATCTCAAATCTTGGCATTAATAAGAATAACCAGGACTAGGTTGTAGTATAGCCTGACGAGGCTCCCCAAAGCAGTGGAAATGAATGAACCACAGCTATGGCATCAACATCTACATGTAATACTGAGTCATAGAAGCATATGTGCACATGAGTCCCTTTATATCAGGTCTTTCTTTTTTTCCCAAAGTACACATTGTTTGAGGATGACTGATTTTAAAAGAGAGTCTTCCCCTGGGTCAGAAAAGGAAGGCTTTCCTCTCTAGCTTCTAAGACTATTGACCAGCGAGGGTAAGATGCCAGAGCAGGAAGAAACAGACACTTCCAGTCATTTTACAGGGCAGCAGCTGAGGCCCAGGATAGGGAAGGTCTGTGGTCAACATGTGCCACTCATAGGTTGAGCTGCCACCTCCTCATATTCAGTTAATAATTATAATTTCCTATTTTACTTTCAAGATGGTCCCCATGACCCAGTTAGCTTTCATAGTTTGATGTGTAATTCTGGCCAAAATTTCTTGAAATCTCTAGGCCTCAGTTTCATCAGTAAAATGATGGTGGTCATCCCTTCTATTCTAAGGTATTCCGTGGCTGACGTGGTCACCACTGACCAAGGGTTACCCCTCACTCACTTGTTACTGTCCATGATGGTATGCAGCCGGTGGGCAATGGTGATGACCGTGCATTGGGAGAACTCATTTCGGATGGTTGTCTGAATGAGCTGATCTGTCTCTAGATCCACCGCAGCTGTAGCCTCATCCAGGATCAGAATCTTGGATTTCTGAAGCAGAGCCCTGCCCAGGCACACTAGCTGCCTCTGACCCACACTGTCACCAACAGAAGAAACCATGAATTATCCCCTGAGCACCAAGGAAAATCCTGAGACAGGGACAGTTTCATGTTCCAGATTAGACTTTTCAAAACTCCCATTCCAAATTTCCCCATTCATTATAGTTGTGAGCAACAATTTTCAAATTTTCCCAATTAGAAGTACCACAGGAACTTAATTAAGACAAAAAAAATCGTGCTTTTGGCCTTCACTCCACCCAGTCAGAATGGGGGAGAGGCCTAGGTACATATGAGTTTAATAAGTACCCCAGGCAATTTTCATGTTATACAAGTTTGGAAAACACTGGCCCCAAAACAGTGCTTTGCATTTGGCTACAGTGATAGCAATGACCATTGCAAAACAACAGGAATGCTACCAAGTTTATTTCAGCAGTATTTGATCTGACACCATTAATATAGGGTGGTCCTGCACTAGAATGTCCCAGTGGCATTTCTTTGCAGCCTTAGCAAATCCATTCATTATTTTAATGTGTAATTCTAGTCTCAAGGCTAATTATTTGTTCAAGGCCTTCTGCCTTGATTAGAAACAAAGCAGTCTAATGAACACAATGTCTTGGGGTGTGGTGCAATGTATGTGGAATTCGAACATGCTTGTAAAATGCAAATAACTGTAATTTGCTAAAAGTCTGTAATGAAGGCTGGACCTCTTACTTATATAAAGAAGCTTTGGGAAATGATGTGAAGGAAATATTCAGGAATTTGCTAATTGTTCTTTCCTGCTGTGGCCATTAGGGAACATATTAAACAGAGGGTGGCTAGACTAAAGTTCTGTAATTTTCTGTAAGAAAATTTCTGCAGGAGATGAGAAGTCACCCAAGATGAACTTCCAGTATTTGTCTGTAATGTAAGATCAGAGACACTGCAAAACTGGCTACTGAGTTTGTACCAAACTCCAGCCTGAGTCAATTGGACTGTGTCGAGGTATCACTTTGGCTTTCAGCAGCTCTCTCCACACTGATATATCCAGCATTCACCACAGATATTTGTTTTAATTCCCCAAACCAGGACTGAAATCAAGGTATTAGCAATACCACTTGATTATCTCCTAGCATGAACAAGAAAAGTGTGGTGTGATTTTTATTCTTATAAAACAGAAGTGTTGCTTTCACATTAGTGTCCTGCATGTCTCCTCTGCAATATTGTTAGCAGTGGCATTTATTCCCACAGGTCTGTCTCCTCCATTTTACTGTACATGCTAGGAAGTCAGGAATTATGTGTGCGTCACTTGCCTCTGTATCTCTAGTGCCTGGCACATAGTAGGTGCTTATAGCCTATTTGTTGACTGGATGTTTGAATAGTCTTACATCAACCTAAAGACCTGATGAAGTCCTGCTAGTCCTGAAGGAAAACAACATTAATGGTGCTTACTACCAAGCCTTGCAAGTGTCCCCTGGGTAAAATCAGCTGGGGCATTGGATTTGTTAAGTTCCCTGGGTGATTCTTGCAGCTCAGTTGAGAGGCAATGCTCTAGGAATTGCTTCATAAGCTGCAACATGCACACAAAACACTTGGCAATCTTGTTAAAGTACAGATTTGGATTAGTAGGTCCAGGGTTTGAGATTTTACACTTAAAACAAGCTCTCAGATGAATCCAGAGCTCTTCCTTCCTCCCTGAGCTTCAACCAGTAATGACCCATCCCCTGCCTCCCACTATCAAGGCACCTGGGGCAAGAACTGTCCAGTAGCATCAGGCTGGAATTCTGTGTGCAAAGGGAAAAACCAGATTGTTACAGAGAAAAGACCAGGTTCACATATTAATGGACAGATGACTATATAGTGATGGCTAGAAGTAAAATTGCAGCATATACAAAAATACTTGGAAACAGGAAAAAGAACTGGGACAGCACAGAGTTTTGTGTGGATTGAAAGTATTTTGATATTGCATTAGGACTTTGTAAACACTACATCCCTATCATCCATGTGCCCTTTAGATCAGCAGTTCTCAAACTGGGATGCCCTTAGCAGACTGTGAGGACACTTTAAGTCTCCCTATATCCAATCTGCACCTCACACTAATTAAACCAGACTCCAGGGTGGGACTAGGTATTAGGACCATTTTAATCCTGCTTGCTGTATACAGCTAAGTTGAAAATCTCTGCTTTCTGTGATTCTCCACAATAGTGGCACCTGTAAGCTCACACTGTGTACTGTCACATGAAGGCACATTTAAAAACCCAGGTTTTCACAAGTTTAAAGCACTTTCACATCTATGTTATCATGTGATCTTCAGAACAGGTTCATTTTATGTGTTAGAAATTAGACCCATACAGTGAAAACTCTACAATATCTGATATCACCTAACACAGGGAACAAGAGGAGGGTCCCCTCTCCTCTCACTGTCTGTGTGAGAGGTAGGTTATGAGACATTACCTCAGGTTGTCACCAGCCTCTGTCACTTCATGGGACAACCCAAGTGGCAGGCCAACCACAAAGGGTTTGAGGTGAGCCAACTCCAGGGCCTTCCAAATCTCCTCATCTGAGTATTTGTTGAAAGGGTCCAGATTCATCCTCAGACTTCCAGAGAACAAGATGGGATCCTGCAAGTTAAGGGGTGAGGGAGCAGTTACGGTTAATATCAGCAAAGGACCCAGTTGTTCTTTGTGACAGGGAGAAAGCATGTCCATCTGACCTGAGATGGACACCTACCTTAGTCAGGAAACTGGTTCATGGTTGAGTTTTTCTCTTTATTTCTTTAACTTTTTTTTTTTTGTACAGGAAATTGAACTCAGAGGCATTTAACCATGAAGCCACATCCCTAGCACCCCCCACCTTTTTTTTTTTCCAAGAGACAGGGTCTCCCTGAATTGTTTGCTAAATTGCTGAGGCTGACTTTGAACTTGCAATCCTCCTGCCTTAGCCTCTCAAGCTGCTGGGATTACAGGCGTGTGCCACTGCACCCAGCATGGTTGAGCTTTGTTTCAGTACAATGGGTTGAACTCATGTACTAGTGCATGTACATGAGTACATGTACTAGGCAAGAGCTCGTCCACTTGATCTACAACCCAAGTCCATCTTTTTAAATATTTTTGTTTTCCAGACAGAGTTTCACTAAATTGCCCTGGCTGGCATTGAACATGGAATACTCCTGACTCCGGCTCCTGAATAGCTGGGGTTACAACAGTATGCCACCACACCCAGCATGTTCAAGCTTCTGCAAGTCCTTTGAAAGCCTGGAACAGGTGCTAACCAGGCAGCTAAGCATAGGATGAAGAAAGATGCTTGGTTTGTTGCTATTTTGTTTCTTTCTGAGATTCAGTTATGAATTTCCAAACTTACTATAGCACTATTTACAATGAGAGGAATATCCCTCTCCCAAATGAAAACTTGTGATTTAGAGGTAGAGGGATCAGGGAACGGTACAGAAATAGATAGTAAAAACCCCTGCATAGCATTTATTATGCTTTGAGGGCGCCAGAGAAAAGAGTGAATCAAACTAAGCAAACCCCAGACAAATCAAATTTACCTCCCGAGAAATGTGGCTAGAGTGAGCAGAGGGAAGGTTCTAAGGAGGAGCCACATACCACTGGAGAGGAGAGGCCTCCATGGAGACACTTATGTGTAGGGTCCATAGAACAAGCCAATGGGTCTTTCTTGCTGACACACTAAGTGTTTTGCTTGCTGGCAAAAATCTGCAGCAAATTCCCTCCGCTGTCCTTTAACCATATCAAATGGGGAGTATAAAGCTTAATAGCGTCAAGCTTCAGTGGCAAAACTGCTAATGCTGATTGCCAAGGTCTTGCAAACCTTGATGGGCTATAGAAATGCTAAATAATCATCTGCTCTATTTGACTTCTGTTGTGTTGCTGCCACCTACTGGTCATATACCAGCAGTCACAAATGCATATTACACAAAAATTGAAGACTTTAGCTTGGGTATTCTGAGTAGAGTGCAGGAATGATACTGCTAATTGAACAGGTATCAACATGCTTCCTGAGAACAAGATGCCTCACTGTGTGTGCCCAAGTAAGTTCTAGAGCTCACCTGGGGGATGATGGTCAGTTTTCCTCTAAGGTCATGGAGCCCAATGGAAGCAATATCTATTCCGTCAATGGTTATCTGGCCACCTGCAGACTCTAAGATTCTAAAGAGGCAGTTTGTGAGGGATGACTTCCCAGCTCCTGTCCTGCCCACCACACCAACCTGTGAAAATAGTTGCATGTTAGTTTAACATACAATTCATGGAGAAAAGATTATTTAGCTTGGACTAAAAAATTATTTAGCTTCAATCACAGGTGTTAAGTGGCAGTGATTGGCTACTTCATCTCTGAGATATTAAATTATTTTTTTTTTTGTTTTGTTGGGAGAAAAATGTGCCCAGATGTCAGGAAAAAAAAAAACAAACAAACAGCTCTCCCATCCTACATCATAGGTTATTGCTTGCTGAAAACTACAATGACGAGTAGAAATGGACACACTCAGCAGCTGTTGATGTTATAATTATTATTGGAAATTAAGAACTTCTTAAAAAAAAAAAGCTTCACTTGGAAGTGGGGAGAAGGGAAGGATGGTCCTGCCAACCAGCTGAGAGCCAGACCCTTATTTGGAACTCTGCATTCTTACCCAGGTTTTTTTGTTGTTGTTTCTACTTTAGACCCCAAATCCTTGGAGAACAAGAGCACCAGAGGAGGATGCCCAACTTTGAAGACCAGCAGAAGAAGTAGGCCATTCTCTAGAGACAACTCTCAATGCTAATGTTCCTAATAATTCTTTCCCTAGGCCTGATACTCCCTTGTGTCCTCCCTGACATCCTTGCTACCAGCTGTAAATTTCCAGGAACTGAGTCCTGGTCAGCTGGAGGGATGCAGAAAATCTCTGGCTGGTATCACGCCCTCTGGTGGTGGTGGTGCTGTATCGCCACGTGTCTCCAGGGCCAGGAACCTCTCCCTCCACCCAAATGAGGAAGGGCTGGAGTCTAGCTGCTCTCCATTCTGTGTCCTACTGTCCTGTATCACAAGGCCTCACATCCAGCCTTCCCTTGTGCCACTTACCTTCTCGGTGCTCTTGATGTCACAAGTGATCCCTTTCAGTACCAGATTCAGCTCCGGCCGGTACCGTACTTGGTAGTTGCTAAACCGGATCTCCCCTTTGTTGGGCCAATCTGCTGGAGGCCTCTTATCAGTCACCCAGGGTGCCTGGCAAGGGGACAGGATGAGAAGTGCTTTACACAGTGGCAGCTCAGCTGAACAGTCCTCATGGGACTCAAGTCACAAAATAGGTAGCAATGTCCCAGCTACCTGACTGAACCGGACTTGGTCTCCCAGAAGGTTTCTACCGTGTTCAATTAAAGAAATCCTGTCCCAGAAGGTTGCTCTATGGATCTCCAGAAAGAAGCCACCATTTAACTTGGTGCCTTACAAGACCTGACTTCCCCCAAACCACTTCGTATTGTAAGTTTGAAGTAATTAGGTCAAGTGGGAGCAAAGGAAACATTTTTTTAAAACATTATGAATCCATGTGAATGGAGATGCACTTTCTTTTTTTAAAATATTTTTATATTTTAGAATATTATCTTTTGAATAGGTGTCTCCTTTTTTTAAGAGAGAGAGAATATATCTTTTTTTTTTTTTTTTTTTTTGTAGATGGACACAACACAATGCCTTTATTTACTTATTTATTTTTATGTGGTGCTGAGAATTGAACCCGGGTCCCGCCAGTGCTAAGAGAGCGCTCTACTGCTGAGCCACAATGCCAGTCCAAGGAGATGCACTTTCAAAGGAGCTGCATGGGCCTGGTCTCTGGGTTTCTCAAATTCCTCCTTACCTCGTTTTCCACATTGATGTACTCGTTTATTCGCTCTACAGCCACAATGTTGGTCTCTGTTTCCGATGTCATCCTCACTAGCCAGTTCAGGGTTTGTGTGATCTACAGAAAAACCAGAAGACTAAAAAATCATCCTGGCTCAGATATCAGCTCAATCAGTTAATCCAGGGCTCACTTTGTGCTCAGCACTGTGGTGGGCTCTGGGAGAGAGCGAGGAAGTCAGTCCTGGTGTCTTGAGGGTTGGGTAAGACCAGTAGGCTGAATGGCTGGAGAACAATTAAGTGCTCCACTGTGGCCTCCCATGAGGGGCAGTGTGAGCTTTGAATGGTTGGGGGCTAACACGGGGATTGAAGTGGAATCAGAACTTAGGCCTTCTGCCTGTCAGCTTCCTGCTTTTTGTAGAAGGGGTTGCAGATGGAATTCTACAAACGGAGAACATGAGAAAAGCTGGCTGCTCTCTCTGTTCTTGTTCAACCTTGACCTCAAACGTGGGACATCCATGTGGATCCTCTAGAGGCCAGGGATTACTCAGCTGTGAGCTTCTTTCAGAGAAAAAAAATGGGAGTTTGCACATATGCACAGGGAATTTTTGTGGAGTGAATGATGGTTAGAGAAAGGGAGCCACAGAGTACAGAGGGGAGGAGCATAAAGACTAAGCGTGACAACTTTGTGTAAGTTGAACCATTCCTGATTTTTTTGTGGGGGGGGCTCAATTTAATGGCTTCCTGATTTTTTGTCTTACTTGTCTTGGGGGATAAAGGGGAAAAGTCACAAGCAACCAAGTGACTCAGGTAGATAACAGAGTCCTTTTGGATGCTCTGGCAGGATCACTGTGGGTCTTATTAACTTCTAATGAAGACAGCGCTGTTTAAAACACCCTTGGGGCTATGCAAGCCTCTAAATGTTAGTTCAAAGAGATACCATGAAAGATGGTCAAATGATTTACTTATTGAACAAATATTTATTGAAAAGTTACTGAAGGGCCAACTACTGTCTTAGATGCTAGGAAACAATAATGTCTGGCATTTATCCCCAGTCATGCTGGGGGTGGTGCTGTGAGATACATTATACGGTTTTTCAGACTATTACTGTTAGCTCCTGTCGTTCTGTGATGTAAGCACAAACTTATATCACAGAATTATTTGTCCAAAGGACTTTCTGATTACTGCTATATTCTAGAGGAGATATTTAATTATCTATTTTTAACAGAACCAACCAAAAGCAAAAACACAGGAGAATATTAAATTGAAACATAAGTTGCCTTCTTAAGCCCTAAGGACAACAACATTTATGTCTTTTTTTTTTTTTTTTTTTTTTTTTTTTAAAA
>NW_025999999.1:5316814-5329504 GCF_001458135.2 Marmota marmota marmota | reverse complement strand
TAAAAAAAAAAAAAAAAAAAGCACCACACGAAGGTTCAGTGTACCCGATCTGACTTGAGTATTTTTACGAGGCAGAGAAGCTAGGAGTGGAGGGAAGTTAAGTGTGAATTCCATCACAGGGAGATATAGGGGGATTTTGTAGAGAACTACAGAATACATATAATATAGACATGGCTTATGAAAGTTGACTTTCTCAAATAAAATGGAAGTTTGCACAAATGATTCTAGCATGTGTACAAATAAATATGGTACATATTTCATCATGGGGGTCCAATAAGATTTACTTATATTCCTTTTCCTTTTTAGAAAGCCTGTAAGAAATCAAATATCTTTATGATCAAATCTCTGACCTCCCAATGTTTCAAATAACACTGACCATCATTTACCTACCCTCAATACCAAGATACTTTGGAAGCTACTCAAGAATTGTTCCTTCCTGACAAGACTGTTCTCCTTCAAGGACATTGCTTCCCAGGGTCTGATGATGCTCACAGTGCTCAGGGATTTGCCTCACAGGATGTGAGCTTTCCATTTCTGCCATCAATAGATTTACCTAAAAATTCTCAACTCTCCTCTCTCCAACCTCTACTGTTTTCACCACCGTAAAAAAAAAAATATCATGTCTATGGAGAATCTCTTATACATTCTCAAGGAAGCAAGTGGAGAATGTTCAGTTTATCCAGGGCTTATAGATGGGCTACCAAATGCTCAGAAATGGCGTTTGACTTCCACCACAACCCTATCAGTCAAGTTGTGTCCTAGCCATTGTGAAAGCAAAGGGACTTAAATTTTCCTTAACAAGGTCAAGCAATTTACTTAGCATGGTAAATGGCAGAGCTGGCCTAGGGACCCAGTCTCTGGTGCTAAAGCTCATGATTTTTTCTATTACATAGCATGACAGGTGTGTGTGTGTGGCCAAAATGAACTTTACACCCTGGTCATGCCTGTCCTCCCTTGCATGGCTAATGACAAACATGCAGAGCCCAGAAGTACACATTTGGAATCATACCTGGGAAAACCTCACCTGTTGGATATAATCCAGGAAAAGACACATTTTTGATTGGTGTCGATCCCCACCTCATTTTGTTTTTTAAATCGCTTCTGGTGCTCAAATGCACGGATAACAGGCAAACCTAATACGGTTTCACTGAAATGAGAATAGATGGGGGACCTGGTGACAGAGTCCAGACGTCTCAGCTGGCGGGAGGTAGCCACATAAAATACCTGAACACAAAAAGTGAAGAATCAACCACATAATCCTGTTGCATATCCTGTACATCTTCCCTCTGGACATGACCCAACATTCCTCACTGGGGACCCAGCCCACATCTGAACATGAAGGAAACCTGAATCTTCGGCTAGAAGAAGGAGGAAAGAGGCCCAAAGAAGAGGGCAATAGAAAGACTGCAGTTGGTGGGGAATAGAGGAAGATAAAAGTGAGGAGACCACACCTTAGTCTCAGGGGGTTTGACTTTCGAAAACTACAAGAGTTGAGCACCTTGTCCATATTCTCCCCCTGACATCTGCATATGTTATCCAAATGAAAGTTTCTATGCTGGTTACATAAATGGTCTACAAAAGGATTTTGTAAAGGATATCTGGACCTAAGGAATTTAAAGTGGGGATGGGCAAGAAATGGCCAGAGAAAGGAATACAAGGTATGAGCAAAACTGAAGAACAGAATCAGTTGAGTAACCAAAATCATGCCTCAATAGTGTGTGAAGGTAAAATAGTTTTGGAAATGTGCAGAATGTTGAGGGTGTCAGAATGAGCTGGATATAATAGAATGCAGAAAGAATCTCCATGGCTTAAAGGGCAAGGAATGATGGAATAGAATCTTAGTGCTACTGGATTCTGTGATTTGTTGAAACCTAAGAATAACTGGGCATTTGAGAGTTATTTGATAGAATGCAAAATGTTATATCTGGAAGTTTCCTCAAATAACCCTGCCTCTTATTTGCTGAATTGTAATGGGCTGTCAGAGGCTATTATGAAGACGCTGGTGCACCTGTGGAACTCCATAGACCCAAACGGGTGCCATCTTACTACAGATCACAAGATCATAAGCCCCCCAGACTGTAGAGTCTTCAAAATGGTTTGCCCTAGGTTAAGAATTCATCACAAAGGCAGCTAGTGGGACAAAAGCTCTTCTCACAGCTTCCCTCTCCTCATCAGTTTTTATTATGGCCATTTTAAAGTCCCTTCTAGTTTTTTTGTGAAGCTTGGCTCCCAAGCTATCTGTTCCCTTAAAAAATATGTTGAAACTGAGCCTAAACCATCCAGAGATGCCCCAGTGAAACTAGAAGTGCCCTGAAATGAAGAGATCTAGCTCCTGCTAACAGACATCTCTAAGTAAAGCTGCCTACCCAAAATCAAAAGAGGAAGCAGCCATGACAAGTTCTTCTAGAAATGTCCTAACATCATGGAGTTCTTATGGAGCTGCAAGAAGTTGTCCAGAGCTAATCTCAGAGTGGTCTTGAATCTAAACATAAATCCATTCCACTTAAGGTTCTGGGGGGTAGGTAGTCAGGCTGTGAAATGCTGTGAACCATAAGGTACCAGTTGATGCTGACAACTGAGCTTCAGACAGTGGCCTGTGGGCTCCTGGGTATCAAGATATATGATGAAATGGCAAAGATGCTGGAGAGAAGTGACTAGCCACAAACAAAAGAGAGGAGTCTCAGAAAGGATCCTGGCTTTAATGAGCAGAGAGAAAGGCAGACCTACCCATTTCCAAATGTACCTGAATAGACACATAAATAATGCCAAGAGGAATGACGATGACGACAAAGATAGGGGTGGCCATGCAGATCATGACGATGATGCTGATTATCGACAGGAAGCACACAATCCAGCTGCGCAAGGACTGAGGGAGAGTGTCATCCACCGTGGAAATATCCTAACAATACAGTTAGGACAGACGATGAACCAATGAATTTTTTAGACACTGTATATATTCCTGGTTCCAGAGAGGCATCTGTTCAATTCTGGGTTTCTTGACACTCCTTCATTTAATCTTGTTAAGATATTCATTTGCAATAGATTATACTACTCATCCTAATAAGAAATCTCATTTCTATAGCTTCCTCAGTTTTTAAAGTACCTCCAGACAGACCCAGCAGTCATTCCTCACCTTTTCCAGTACAGTTGATAAAAGTTTTCACTCATCATCCATCAAATTTATTAAACAATTCATAATTATTATAAACCAATAGAGGCTTATAATCATTCTCTAATAACTAACCAATTGAGCTATTCTAACCTTATAAAGGTCCTAATTCTATGGAGTACCTAGAACAGAGACTGGGATTCAATACACATTTGTTGGGAAACTCCAGTTAACAAACCCTGTCACCCACCCTTGACTGAAGTACCATCCTCTCCTGGAAAGTTGTTTCCTCTGTCAAGCATAGAACCTCAGGGGAAAGGGATTGAACATGATTCCTGACTGGCCAGAGTTCCAGCTAAGGAACCTAGAGGTGATAGAGGGGTCTTACTGCCATATTGTTCTCATGCAAAATAAAATTTAAAATGATAAGATTAATGGATGGAAGGATGGTTTGGAGCATACTCAGGAAGCCTGGCTTATATCTTAGGTTGCCCTTGCCCAGCTTTCTTAGAGGATTATATTGATTCTATCTGTGAGTGCTAAGGTGAGTCTAAATTATTTCTGGAGTTTCTCCAGATTGGGTCAGGGATAATATTCTTCCAGGATAACTCTGAATTGGGGATGACTCCTGAGTCTAATCTACCTTTCCCAAAGTTATATCAGAATGCAAATATGTAACTATGTCAAGAGTTGGCAAAAAACAAGAAATCTTCACCAGCTATCAGTTCTATGCAGATCACTTTTGATCCTTACCTAGCACAGATTCCCCATCTTCCTTTCCTCCACTCTTTCTCCTCTCAAGGACTCAGCCACTGATTCTAGAAAACCCTAGATCAAAATCCCCCTTTATAAGCTTGAGCCACCTCCCCTGCAAAACTTACTATATGATTAATAATAGTTTTTTTTCATGAAAAGCAGTCAGCAAAATATGACTATAGTTTAACTAACTCACACGTTCTCTTTTCCAGAAGATTAATTAGATACCTTGACATGGGGAAGACTATGCAATCTTTGCAAAATCCCCATCCAAAAGTTTTTGCTTGCTTAGGTTCCATTTAGAGAAGAGAGTCCATGGAAGTGGTCTCCAATGACAGTGTGCTCCTCATTTCTACCCCACAGGAAGGTGACAAATGGGAACCAGTTACCTGCCCACTTTTGAAGTGGTTGCTGTTATCTCTAGAACCTGGCCTACGGTATGAGCTACCCTTCCTGTGTCTGTTCCAAGGCCAAACAAAAAATGGTTCAGAGCTTCTCAGACATTTTATAAAATGAATTTTCAAGTAAAGAAATAAAAAATTGTGCTGATGCTTGAATATCCTTCAGAATTGCCTGGTCTCTGCCACTATTCCTGAAACTTCCACTCACATGCATTAAAAAATTCAGTGAATTAGGTCTGGTTCATGGTTCATAGTCATCTATGATCTTAACATTTATTGAGTGCCTAGTGCAGTACTTGGCTCCATAAAAAGGCACTCAGTAAATGTTGGATGAATGAACGCATGCCAATGGTTCCAGCATCTGTGGTAGATGGAAACAAAGTTTGAGAACCTCCTTAAAACATAGATAGCTTGGGGCTGGGGATGTGGCTCAAGTGGTAGCGCGCTCGCCTGGCATGCGTGCGGGCCCGGGTTCGATCCTCAGCACCACATACAAACAAAGATGTTGTGTCCACCAAAAACTAAAATAAGTAAATAAATATTTAAAAAATTCTCTCTCTCTCTCTCTCTCTCTTAAAAAAAAAAAAAAAAACATAGATAGCTCTAATCCACATTCAGACCTCACTCCCTGGTTCTTAAATCATCAAAGATGGAAGCTTCAGGAATGACAGCAGATATGAAGCAAAAGATGATCCGCCTATCACTTTTATTCACTGTCACAAGCAGTGACAGTGCTGTTAATTATGCTTTTCACTCAGCACAATAATCCTTCTTACCCTGGTTCTACTCCCCTCAACAACCCCCATCAGCTCTCTGGTTTACTTCTATGATTGAACTCAAGTCTCACCTTTTCTGACATTTTCCATTTCAGTCATCCAGGTTGAGCTACTATCTCATTTCTCCATCATTCCTTTGTACTCCCAGAACACCTGTACACACTGTGGTTACTGGTTTCACCATATTCTATCATAATCCTTTATGTTTTGGGCTGTCTCCTCATTAGATGTGAGTGACAGAAGGGCCAGAGCTCTATCCCTGTATCCCTAGGATCTTTAGGACTTCATAGGAGGTGCTTAAGAAATATTTGCATGCTGAGAGGGCAAAAGAACAGTCTAGGGGGTACACAAGAATTCCTTCTTATCAGAAATAGAAAGATCCTCAGTATATAAACACATCACTGTATAGCCCTTGAGATACTTACACCAGTAAACCTGTTCACAATCCGGCCTGTAGGTGTTGTGTCAAAAAAACTCATGGGTGCTCGAAGGATATTGTTCAACAGTTGTTCGTGCAAGATTTTTGCTGCATGGTTGCAACCATACACACTCAAGAAAGTTCCTATAAATACAGATATACCTAGGAATGGAACCAAATTTTGTTAGCACCATACATGGAAATCCCTAAAGATATGCCCAGGACAAGCAAAGTACAGGCTGTTGTAGCTGTCAGACGTACCTTGTGCTATTCCCAGAGCTGCATAGACCCCAATTCTCATTTCCCTCTGAGAGGCTGGATAGTTAGTGCCATTGAAGGCTTGAGAGTCACCAGTCCAAGAACTGAGCCAGAGATTGGATCCAATAAAAGCCACAGAATTCAATACGAAGGCAAAGATGATGCAGAATATTGAACACCATCCTACTGCTTGTAAGTACTTCAGGTAGATGGAGAACTTCACCTGCAAAGCCCCCACCAATGTTAGTAGATGCCCTAATGTGTTTTTTTGTTGTTGTTGGAATTATCTAAAAAAACAATCACAAGGAGGAGTGGATGCTCTTGGGAAAATTTTGCAAGTAGCCAAATTTGGTAATCTGTGGTCATCATCCCTGCACTGGGCCAGGATAAGAGATCCATGTTGAATTGCAATGCAGGGTAAACAGCCATCTGATTATTAATGAACATCTAGAGGGAATTAAGAGTAGCAAGTATAATTTGGAATTTGTTTTAAGTCTCATTGATTTTGAATTGTGTGCTCTGGGTCTGCTACATTAGTTTCCGGGCTTCTAGAACAACATCTCAAAACAGTTTTTTGTTGTTCTCTACATATCAGAATGGAAATCTAGCACTCATGAAGGATGGAGTGAGGATATTTACAGGAACATGTCATTTTCATAGAAGGCCTACAGCCTGTGTTGTTTTAATAATGAATCTGAAGAATTACAAAAGAATTGAACATATTTTCCCGAAGTACTCGAGTTTAAACTGATTTTTAAAATGTTCAGATTCTAAACCCTATATCCCCTCCCATGGTACTTTTATTGGTGTGGTGTTTACCTTTCCAGTTTCCATGAATTCCTTCTTAATTAGCTTTTGCCCTTGTACTACTCCTTCCTTCCCCTTCAGGGCATTCCCATTCCGACTTTTCAAGGAGTTTTTCAGGGTTTTGGGGTTCCGGACACTGGACCTGGAGCTGAGAGACAGAGAGAGGGAGACTCCCCTGAGCATGTAGATGCTTCCTCCGAGTCTTCTTGCAAACTGAGGTCACAGTCACTGTGCTGGCATGGAAGCAGATGGCTGTGGGAAATGGACACAAGCCTATCCCTTCATATAAGGAAACGAAGGAAGAGCTAGGAGGGCCCATGGCATCCCTCTTCTCAGTAAAAGCCCACAGAGAAAAAGAGATCAAGCAGAAATAGGAAGTGATAAAGGCTGCCAGCTGGATCAGTGGTGTACCTGCGGCTCAGGGTTCGACGGAGGCTATTCTCTCTTTTCATGGTCAAGGAGGCGGCTTCCTCAGGGAGTTCCTCCACACCAACTATCAGCCCACTGTCGTCATTTTCTTCTTCACTATCATCATTGACTAGAGAGACACGTTAGAGGTTAGGGAAACGGCACAGTGTTCACAGAGAAAAACAGACAGAATAAGGACAGAGAAGCCTTCTCTGATCTTGTTGGATTCAACACAGGGATCCCAGATATACAAACAGGCTACAATAGGAGAAGAAAAGCCCAGAGACAAAAATTCCTTTGGAGCAGGAAAGAACTTTTAAGAATTATTGTAGATAAACAGAAGAGTCGCCATTCCCAGAATTGCCTAAAGAGATGATTATAAATTGGAAATGCTAATCTCGAAGTTCAAAGAATATAAGAAGCTCTTATTTATTGAAAACATTTAAAAAAGCATACCCTGAAAGTAAAATAAAATGTAAAATATAATATGGAAATTAGTGGAAATAGTAGAATAAGGATCTCCGGAAATCTGTTCCTCCATAAAAGCAATGAGAATACTGTTAAAAAACATTGTCAGAATAAACTGTTTCAGAACTCTGAAATTAACCAAAGAGTTGCAACAATAAAAGATCAATTATTTTTTTAAATGACTGGGTCTTGGCAAAAACAGTCCACCTTATAGTGGTTTAAGTTGCCCTATTTCCATTTCTTTCTCTCCAGTTGCTGTATCCTAGAAAGCCAACAGCCATAAAATTATGGTGGCCATAAAACCTAGCAGCCCAGCAGCCACTTAAGGAAATAGAGTAAGTTTAGAATGCCTCCTCCCCTTAAAAAAAAACAAAACAAAACAAAACCCCAAAAAAACACTGGCGGTGAATTGCTATTATCTCACCTGTCTAGAACTCCCTGAAAACCTCCATTCACAAGACTTGTCTTTATTTGACCTCAGAGCTAGTTCAAACAATCAGCAGCAACTGTTTAACATCACACATGCCTGAGGGGATGGTAACAGTTGAGGCAAATAAGAAACTGATCAAAAAATTAAATGGAAAATTTGGGGAATGAGATGTCCTCCACAGAGGACTTTGATACCTCTGATATATTCCTGGCAATCTAGGATGCCACACACATATGTAGGGCTATGAATATGCCCAGGTAAGATTGCAGAAGGTCCTAGTGTCTCACTTCAGATTGATCTTGTTACTTTGTGCAAGCAGGAAGCAGAGGCTAACCGGATATGGTGGCAATGTCTGTAATCCCAGTAAGTCAGGAGGCAGATACAGGAGGATTGTAAGTTTGAGGCCAGCCTTAGCAACTTAACAAGGCCCTATCTCAGTGGTAGATTGAACCACTGCGTTCAATCTCTAGTACCACAAAAAATAATAATGAAATTATCAGTCCCATTAACTGTTAGATGACCTTCATTTCACTGAGGAAGTAAAGGCTAAGGCACTGATGTAAACTGTCAC
Organism: Marmota marmota marmota; assembly: GCF_001458135.2. Lineage (NCBI taxonomy): Eukaryota > Metazoa > Chordata > Mammalia > Rodentia > Sciuridae > Marmota > Marmota marmota. Next base: position 5,321,102 of record NW_025999999.1, on the reverse strand, counting down.
AGTGCTGAAGCTATGCACCAACATACATAGCCTCTCAGCAACGGCTATGAGACTTACTGGTGCCAGGCATCCAAGGAAATCTGCATAACCAATAGGTGACCACTATGCCAACCAAGCAGAGATTTCAGTGGCCACATATGACAAATGGCACAAACTTAATTAAATTAGCTCAGAAAACTAAACAAATAAATAGAAGAAACAACAGCAAATAGCACTACAATGATTGCCAGTCAACTACCAGAAACTAGAGGAGAGGCCTCAAATGGGTCTTCCCCTAGCACATTAAGAAAAAACAAATCCTGCCAACACCTTGATCATGCCCTTCTACCTTTAGAAGTGTGAGCAATAGTCAATCTCTCTCTCTCTCTCTCTCTCTCTCTCCTGAGGATTGAATCCAGGGCCACTTAACTACTGAGCTCATCCTCATAGCAATCATCTATTTCGTTTAAGACATTCAGACTTGTGGTATTTTGTTACAGTGGTTAACTGGGAAGCTAAGTCACAGAACAAATATTAATATAGCTCAACTTACCCTCCCTTCATGCCACTAAGTCCCAAGTCTCAAAACGAAAACAATAACATGCTAGTAAACAGGGCTCCACTGTTGATGGGAGCTAAACAATAAACCAAATGGTAGTGATATCAGGGGCTGTTCCCATGGAATGCTGTGACTCTATATAACTGACACTATTTTTTATGATTCAAAACCCAGTGTTTTGGGTATATTAATCAAGGTTCCTTTGTTAAAGCTTACCAAGAGTTTGCTATCACACTATTGGCACCAGCTTATGAGGTTGTCCAGGAACCGATTTTAATTGAATTTGGGGGTAGTTGGAATGGTATGTGTCACTTGAATCAACAGAAGCATAGCATCCCTAAAAGAGAGTGAGTTCCTTGTGCCACTGGTATTCTTTTCACAAGGGTTACTTACCCAAACCTTCAGTTGTACCCTTTAAAGAGTGTCCTTTGATTGTGTGTCAGAGAGAGATGAGCAGGATGAGCTGCCCATTTGGCCTAGGCACAGAATTTCAATGTCTATGTTTCTTTACCCAGAACACTGAAGAACAGAGTCTGAATCTCTGAGTAATTCAATTCCAAGTGCAGTTCATTGTATACTAAACAATTTGTGAAGTAGATATTGTTTTACCATTTCCACCCCGGCCCCAAGTTCCATCCTGTTCCAATCCTCCTTGCGTACCTGTGACCTCCCCTTCAGGACCCGAATATTTTACAAAAGTCTTCAGATTCTTAGCAAACACTCCTTTCTTGGCCAGCAGGTCACTATAGGTTCCTTTCTCCAAGATGGTGCCATTTCCCACAACCACAATCTGATCCACTTGGGGAAGAAAGTGAATGCTATGTGTAACTAAGAGTCGAGTCTGTAAAAAATAACATTAAGTTGTGCTGATTACCCTATGTCCATCATCTTCCTGGATTACTCTAAAAGGGAAAAAACATGTCAATTCACACTGGGGCTTTGCTTCAAAATGTGGCCCTGACCACTTGGCTTATTTTGCTTCTTTCATTCCCAGCATCTCATCTTAAAACCTGAACCTATATGTGAAATGAGACTCCTATCATTGTGGATGTACTCAGAGATATTTTCCTGTAGTGACAATGAGGTTTTCCCTACACATTCTCCTCTTTTCTAATTCCTCTGACAAGATTTGGGTATTCTCCAATGTTCCCACTTTAGTCTGTACAGGCTACCATTAAAACAATTCTTGTTTTGTAACATTATGGCTTGTTTTTTTTTTTTTTTTAATGTCTTCCCCTTGGATTGTAAGTTACATGAGAGCAACGACCAGATATTTCCATCTAGACATGTCTCAAATCTGGCCTGAGGTGGGCATTCAGTTCATGAGTGAATGAAACCAAGAAATCTGTAAGGACACAAGCCAGGTCCAGGAATAGGAGAGACAGAGAGTTCCTGCTGATCCACAGATCCAACAGAGAGGCGAAGGGCCTCAGTGGAATAACAGCCCAGGTCTCATCAACTCTGCCGTCCTGTGACTAGTAGCATTCAAGAAATCTTGTAGGGAACAGGCCAAATAGAGTTAGAATCTCCTTGCCCAACACCAGTGGAAAAGCTCTCATCAGCAGAGGGGCTGCGTCAGCTCTCTCCCAATTCAGCCCACTGTGTTAGGATACACATGCCAATTTTCCCATAGTAAGGAATGTCTGGTCTCCTCCCACAACCAGTTCTACTGGCTTTCACCAGCCACTTCATCTGTATTATATGACAAGGACATTGCAAGAATCAAATGAGGCCATGCAGTTAAAAGGCTCAGCACAGGCCAGGGACATAGGGAATACTCAATAAGCATTAGGTCTTATTTCTGGGTTCAGGTTTAGCCATCCTTTCCAGGAATAGTCTTCTCATATCCTGCAAAAGTTCCAGGGAAAATGCCTTCTTAGAGCATAACTCTAATTCCTGCAGGATGACCTGTGTCCTACTACCAGCAAGTGAACTGTTGAGTCCTCTGGGGTTTTTCCTGACACTGACCAGTTCTCTGACACCAGGTGAGTGTCCAACAATTCAAAATTAAATTTTGACACTAACTATCTGGAGTTTGCACAGAACCCCAGTTTAAAGGTTCAGTCCCACAAAATTGCATCCCCCTTCAGATGTTGGTACCAAGTCTCATAATTCTGACCAAATGCCTATGAGTTGGAAGTTCCCACAACTCCCTTTTGTCATTCCATAATTTTCTAGAAAGGCTCACAGATCTCAGGAAAAAACTACCTAAACACTTGTCAGCTTGTAAAGGATACAACTCAGGAACAGTCAATGGAAAAGATACACAGGTTAAAAAAAAAAAAGGAGGTGTAGGTGGGTGCTGGGGCTGTAGCTCAGGGGTAGAGCGCCTGCCTCACATGTGTGAGGCACTGGGTTCCATCCTCAGCACCACATAAAAATAAATAAATAAAGATATTGTGTCCATCTACAACTAAAAAAACAAAAGTTACACAGGGAAAGCTATGGAGGAGGGATGTGGAACTTTTCAGGACCTCTCTATCCACACCACCCTCCAATACCTTGATATGGTCACCAATTTGGAAGTTATTCCAATCTCATTGTTCATGGATTGTTATTACCCAATCTCCATGTTCCACCCCCACCCCACCTGGAGGGCAGTGGGTAGAGCTGAAAGTTCCAACCTAATCACTTGTTCATGCTGGTAACCAAACTTGAGGCTTTGGAGGGGCTCTACCCTAAGTTATCTCATGAGTATAAACTCAGGTGTGATCAAAGGGGCTCATTATGAATAACAAAAGACCCTCCTAGCACTCTTAAAATTCCAAGGGTTTTAGGAGCTCTGTGTTAGAAACTAGGAACAAAGACCAAATATATTTCCTATTATAACCACAGGTTCATAGTACTTTTTATTATAGCCAATCATCCTAAGATGCTCAGTGACAGAGCCACAAAATAAGTTTTAAATTAGCCAGTTCCAGCATAAGCCATACCTCACCATGGAAGCCTTCCTGAGGTAGTCTATAAGGAGACCAGTCTTTCGATCTTTCCTCAGGAACCCAGGGAGCAAGTGAATAAGAAAATCTGCTTCTGAACAATAACTGTCCAGGGAGATGTGTGTGATTCCCATCCCCTTGCCCTTAGATCTTCATCACTTTGAATAATCTCTCACCTTGCCATTCAACAGACCACTGGGGCCCAAGACCTTTTCGAAAATGTGATTTCCCACATGCGCATCCACAGCTGACAGGGGGTCATCTAGAATATAGATGTCTGCATTTTGGTAAGTAGCTCTGGCCAGGCTAACTCTCTGCTTCTGACCGCCACTGAGATTTATACCCTGAAGAAAAGAAAAAGAAGAAAGTTTTAAAATAATAATTTCTGAAGAAGAAAACAATTTCTATTAAGTATTATTCCCAGTCCCAACTTCACAGAGTCTAATAAGGAGGGGTAAAAGGAAGAAATTTGCCTCAAGAAAATATTACGAGCATAAAAATCTTATGCTTCTTTATACAAATAAATAACTTGGATGCAAATAACTTTCAGTCCAATAGTTAAAGGCATGCACAATTTACATTTTCTATCAGATAATTTACTTATTTAATATTTTGTTGCTTTCCCAACCCCATGAGAATCTAGAGCTACACCAGGGCAGATGTTTTCTCTATTTTGTTCCTGGATATAATCCCAGCACTTAAAATAGTGCCTTTCACATAGTTGCTTAATAAATGTATGCTGAATTAATAAGCAAAATCACTCAAGAGCTGTTACTAGTCTTCTAGCACCTCAAGATCCTTGCCCTCCCAACCC